>NC_068380.1:7695536-7955536 GCF_023724105.1 Carassius gibelio | reverse complement strand
ATGTTGCATTTACTTGCAAAAAGTTTGGTTCCCCTAAGAATCTTTGCATTCTTTTGCAAAACGTTTGCATTTCCTCGAGACACTTTGCATTCACTCACAAAACTTTTGCCTTCCTGTGAAAAACTTTGCATTCACTCACAAAATTTTTGTGTTCCCTGAGAAACTTTGCATTTGCTCACAAATCATTTTAAAGAATGTAAAAGATTCGCGAGCAAATGCAAAGTTTCTTGGTGGAACGCAAAAACAGCATGAAAGTTTTTCCTAATTTTACTCCCCGCCCCCATCATCATGTCCCTTTTACAGTGTGAACTGCTTATAATATAAATCAAAGCCTAATATCTGAGCTGTTTTACAGAGAGAGCAGTTTTATAACCATTTACAAGAAGAAGAAAGGGATGGAGCCAGAAAGAGTGGGAAAAAAGTGATAGATCAGTTCAATTAAAGGAAAGGGACGGTGCAGGGACGCTCCGGCTACATTGGAAAGAATGAGTGAGAATAGAGGAGTGCTTCCCACAAACATCTGGAAATCATGATGAATCCTGGGCCGCCAGACTCCCTTTAAGCTACACGAGAACACACAGTCCCCAATCTGCCTGTGAGCTCACACAAACAGACACAGACACAGACACTGACAAAGAAATCAAAATGATAAACAACTTCAGGGGAAAAACTCTCACTAACGCCCCCAATGGAAATGGGAGGTACTGCATGTGTCAGCACTAAACTCAAATTACATACAGAAAATCCACCCACGAATTTCATCAAGTTCATCCCCCAGAACAGTATTCCAACAACCTAAGGACTTTACAGCTCCACTAACACTTTTTTGTTGTATAGAATAATTAATATAAGCACTTCATCAAACTATAAAATTAAATTAACATGCCTGCTTTGACTCTACTAGACCGACTGTATAATATTTGATATGCAAGTTTCTGAGAACTCTAAATTATTGATGTCATGTTAAAATGTGAGTATCAAAGGCAATACACCAGGTTTTTTATGAAAGTTTACTTGTATCTGTCATCATTTTATTGCATTGGATTTTATGTTTTGAATATAACAATATATCCTGATGATAAAACTAAGAACTTAAGTATCATCTTTCTAAGAAATATTATCGGTAGATATAGAGTGACAACTGGAATTTAAATACATTTTAGATTAGTCTGCTATACTGTTATATCATTTCATTTATTTACATTACAAGTTATGAGGATTTCAACTTTTTGGGCATATAAATATCAGAAACTGCATCGAATTGCATATTTTTGTTCAGTTTGGGCCTCCGAATAAAAGTTAAGTGTGTTTATTTCCTCCTTGAGTATGAGCTGCATATTCACCTATATCATACTACATAAGCCATAAAAGCCTGAGGTATCAAATATGATATTTAACAAAGATTTTCTGTTAATTTTTTTCCAGGTTCAATAAACTGTTCAATGAATATAAAATCTGTAATTACCATTCTAGAAAAACGAAAACTCCAAGTACAAATATATTATAATTGATATTTTATTTAATATCATATATTAATATTATTTTCTGTGGCAAACAAATCCATGCTACAGAGCCTAACATGTTTTGAATCCCGAAATATCCTTTAGATGGACTCATGTGAAGCAAATGAGCTGGACAACGAACAATAGAGCACTTCATTCAAGTAACCATGTCCCTGAGATCAGTGTAAAACATCTTATTATTGACCATTCAATTTCCAAGGCTTTTACAATGTAGCAATATTTCAAGAAGTATATTTAATTTAGACGTGATTTATGCCGGGAACTCTCAGATACTCTTTTATCCTCTCACTCAAACTTCTTGAGGAAGTCTTTGTATGTCTGCCTGTGCAAAGATGCCGCCGGGACAAAGTGTCCACCAGGATGAATGAGGATTTGAGCTCCATCAAACGCTGGCAGCAGATCTCGGCTCATCTCCTCTGGAATTACATGGTCATCCTGTCCAAAGACATGCAAAGAGGGGATTGTTATCACCGTGCCTTCGTAAAACCGCTGATGTTGGGAACAGACACTGCGGAATCCGGCAACCAGGATGGCAAAGCGGAAATTAAAATCAGCCTCCAGTTTTTGTTCTTGCAGGGCACACAGCATAGCCACCAAGGCGGCACCTTGACTAAAGCCCAGGATGCCATCGAAGGGGCCAAGTTCCTTCACTGCAGTTTTCACAGTCTCTATACTCTCTTCTAGACCCAGGCTGCTCTCACACTCCTGCTGAGCATTGAAACTTCGTGCCTGGACATCAGAGAACCACCAGCCCCTCTGGTCCTCATCACCACCACTGGCCATCTGATTGGCTGAATTTATTGAAGAAGAAGTAATAAGATCAGACTGACAGATTAAAAAATGATACGAACGTACCAAGAGGGCTTAAATAATTTTAATGTACATCTGACACTAGGCAACCCACTTGATTTTGATGTACAGCAAACATAATATCAGTTTTACACTCACTTTCGTTTTGAACAGCAGGAACTTGGTGTGGTGCACTAATATACACCAGCTCCACTTGTTTCTTTAATAATTTGCGTAATGCTCCAGTCTTCTCTCTAAAAGAGCTCCCATTCTGTCGATAACCGTGAATACAGAGAATTCGCAGAGGAACTGCAGCTTTGGACATTATTTATTATTTGTCAAAGCTTTTCTAGCTATTCTCCAAAATCGAAAAAAAGAGACTGCTAAAAGCAAACAGGGAAAAGTCGACGTAATAAAACAGTTATATTGTGCTGTGTTGTTTTAATAACTAAAATAACAATTAACCGAAATGCTGACAAGAAACTAAACGTATGTTTCCTTTTTGTGCGACTGGTTTATTACCGTGTTGAAACATAACGAAACAAGAGTTCCGCCCAGTCGAACCTTATCTGCAACTTGTTAAGAAAAAAATCACAGAATACAAGTTACCACTAGAGCTATTATTTATAAAACCCGCTTTTATATTATTGATGTTTCATAAATCTCCAAGTATGCATTAAATAAACATATACATTATACATTCTAGTATCCCGCAATTAGAAACAAAAATGTAGTTCCGAATTCAAACGCCAGGGAGCAAGCGTTCCCTGTAGAAAAATGTGCTGCGTTCTCAGTGGCTCATTTAAACGTTAGCATCCCATAAGAAGAAAAAATGTCTTTAAAATATATTGCAATAAATTATTTTAATCATTTAATTAAATTTTCAATAAACACCTTATTTCAAGGCTCAACAAAGGCTACAGCTCTATATGCACTGAGTATAAAAGAAGCCCACTGACAGCATACATAGGCCTAAGTGATAAAAGCAGACATGAAAAAAAAGTTGTTTTTAAATCTAAAGGTATGTCTTAAGATATAGCTGCATTTAATTGGGAAAAAAGGCGTGTGAATACAAATGCTTGTTAATTTCAGAATAACTAATCCCTGTGTGGTGTTCATATTTTTGATATTCAGCCAGTGTTTGTGGGTTTGGTTGCATTTTTGGGGTTTTAAATTAACACAATCAAAAATTTTATGTTACAGATGTTTACTTCCATACTAAGCAATATAAACAGCATATATGGATAATATTTGCCCTTTATTTTTGTTAGATCACATTTATGAATTAAAGCGCTACAGCCTTTGAACGGCAGGGGCAGAAACATAAGGAATAAAACATGCCTGCAAGCTTTCAAAGGATGTAAATAACTGCACAAAAAATGTCAAATAATCTGTATGCATTCAATATCTCATGCTATCCTGGAGGGAAAAGTTCTTAATTTTGTTTGATGATTATTTCTCTCTGTTGATCTCAGTTTTCTGGATGATTGTGCCTCCCGAGCACTTGACAATTAATCTAAAAATGAGCAGGAACCCCGAAGGCCTGATTCCTCTAATGCTTATACTCTTACACACCATAAAGTTTATCTGTATAATACTGCTGATCCCTGACCAGTTCTGCACGTTCGACTGAACCAGCCAGCCAGATTGGTTTTTACCAAGTACGCAAACATAATCTTTTCCATAAATGTTTACTACTTGTTTGTGTATTTGCAAGTGCATCTCATCTTTTAAATGAATGACGATTTCTTCCATGTGATTTGGAGAACACAGGCAGCAGAATCCAGCAAGAAGCATTATGCTTCAAGCTATAACTAAGTAAGATTTTGTGGCAATCCAGCATGCTAACTTAAATATCTGATACGAGAAAAAGAGGTTTAATTAGTCTCTCTGACTAATTTAATGTCTTGTCTGTGCATATTGAGTATATGCTAACCAAGTTCCCAGCCGTTTCCTACGGACACGTTATACCTCACTCTCCGCATTAATAGCTTTACTTAAACACATCCAAATTTGTTTTCCTAGTGCAAAGAAATTTATTGCACATAAATGTATTAGTGTGATCCTTCAAGGGAGTTCCTGCATCAGCTAACATCTCAGTGCACCCATTCAGTACCTTTTAGTTTCTCTGTCCTCTGTCTGAACTGCTGCTCTCTTTAATATTCACCGTGATCAACCAGTTTGATGAGACACAAATAAATAAAACAGGCCCTAAGGCCAACCATCCTTTCTGTGCTGGTTAAGTGATTTATTCTCAAACACAGCTTGTTAGCGGCAGGTGAGGGAGCTCAGTTCTCACCCTTTGCAGCAGGAAGTAACCCCAGCAGGAACGTCAGTGCGGAATACAGATGAGATGAAGGATATATCTACAGATACACACACGAAAGTTGAGCATGAGCACATTTGTGCCCACAATTGCTCACAAACAAGCACACACATGGTCATTTAACAAGTGGACTGCCGGACCAGAATGACATGGATTGCATCAGTATTGGGATGAGTAATGTCAGCGGCACCCATAGAATTCGAATAGATAAACAACAACAGATGCTTTAGAGAAAACTTGTGCAAAATGAAACTCTTAAAAATGAGGGTCAGGGAAAAGAGAGCCATTTTTTTTTTTTTTTTTTTTTTTTTACTAAATATTGTTTGTGTACCTCAGAATTAAACAAAATATTGTATGTGCTGTAACTAAAGTTGGGATTTCTGTTTTGTGATTTAAGTATGTTCTATATAAATAAACTAATAATGATAAAACATTTCCATAAATTAAAGAGAATTATTATTATTATTATTTTAAATTAGAATAACTCGGGCAACAAATTGAGAATATATATATGTGACCCTGGACCTTTGGTCTTAAGTGTCAAATTTTTTTTTTAAATTGAGATTTATACATAATTTGAAAGCTGAATAAATACACTTTCCCTTGATGTATGTTTTGTCAGGATTGACAATATTTGGCAGAGATACAACTATTTAAAAATCTGGAATCCGAGGGTGCAAAGAAATCGAAATACTTCGTTCATCAATTTTAAAAATTGAAAAAGGTGATCGAAATCACCTTTAAAGTTGTCCAAAAGAATTTCAAAAATTACGTTTTGATATATTTATGGTAGGAAATTTACAAAATATCGTCATGGAACATGATCTTTACTTAATGTCCTAATGATTTTTGGCTTAAAAGAAATGTGATATTGCTGTTTGTTATTTATAGCTTAAAAAAGTTAAAAAAAAAAAGTAATTGATCCTTTATTCACAAAAAAATAGGCAACAATACTGTGGGTATCCAATAGCGCATCCCTAAATGACACACATGTGAACTTTAAGTACCTTTGAATATCAGATATCATGACACTGCACACATATCAAATTATAAACTGTTCATTCCCTTACAATATTGACACATTAATACAGTTAAAGTGCAATCTAAGAAATGTGGGAATATCATATATCAGGTAATGTGTCAGTTGAGATAAAGACACTATAGAGAAGGATATTATGGAACTGAATGCAGGAAAAGAAAGTATAAAAGTAGATTGTATTAATATCACAATTCCCATTGAATATGGGCTGTGGGATAGTTATTTTACAATAGTGATATATCATAGATCATAACCAGCAAATCTTTCATTTGTATGTTGTTGTAACTTCATAAGCACACTGCAATCACAAAGCCTCTTTATCATAAACCAAAGTCATACCATTTCTGAGCTTTAAATCATGGATGCAATTTCTTTCAAACACACACACACACACACACACACACACACAGCAGCGACAGTGTAGCTTTAATGCCATAAGAGAGATATAGCAGCATGCTGCCTGTAATACTCTGCTCACAAAAAGATGGGATTTGCTTCTGCTTCTTGATTGTTTGCGCTGTACCTTGTAGCTGTCATGTAGGAGAGATGGCTATTCTCATTCCCTGCAGCTATTCTGACGAAATATTTATGCCTCTGCTGAGTGCCCTTTGTGTTTGCTACCATACCAGAGAGCTATAGTGCAGTTTAGCAGTAATGTTTCACACAATAAAATTTGGACAGCTTGTGCCACAAACCATCCATAAACATATTAAATCAGAGAGACCACATCATTGTGGTTTCTGCTTTAAGTGCATTACCTTAAATGTGCTTCTCATTTTATTGTCCATAACAATGCCACAAATGTCTATAGGCCTTAAGGGAATAGTTCACCCCAAAACTGTTTAAAGCAGTTATGGAATCATGTTTCCGCCATGTAATATACATAAACTCAGAACTGTGAGATATAAACTCAGAATCTTGACTTCTTTCTTTGCAATTCTAACTTTGTTTAATTTCTCTGTTTATATCTTGCCATTCTGTTGAAACACTGACATTTTATCTCACAAATTTGACGTGAATTTTATATCTCACAATTCAGACTCTTCTTCAAACAGTTAGCAAGTTTATATCTTGCAATTCTGAGTTTATATCTAGAAATTCTTTAAAAAGTCAGAACTGTGAGACAAAAAGTTGGAATTTTAAGATAAAAAGACAAAAAAATGTTACCTTTTTTAATTTTTCTCCCATGTGCTAAAACTTCCAGAATTAGTTTTTTCCCCACTGTACATTTGGCAAAAAAAAAAAAAAAAAAAAAAAAAAAAAATAAAAAAAAAAAAAATATATATATATATATATATATATATATATATATATATATATATATATATATATATATATATATATATATATATATATATATATTTTTTTTTTTTTTAAAGGAACAGTTCACACAAAAATGAAAATGTTGTCATCATTTACTTACTATTGTGTTGTTCTAAAACCGTATGACCCCCTAATATTCTTTTGCGGGACACAAAAGGAAAAATAAATTATGCCTCTTTACTGGTACTGATCAGATCATCCTAAATGATTTTTTTTTAATTGATCCACAGATAATTAGACAGATTTTTAATGAATCAGTTGTTTCATCCAAAATATGTAATTTAAAAGAACATTTAATAAATAATAATATGTATGCAGAAATATGACTCACTGCTTAAGCATGAATAGTGTGACTCTGCTGTGAAGAATCTGGTCTGAATACATGGCAAATGTGTTACACTGATAATTAGGACCATTTTTAAAGTCTTCCCAGAGGACATGGCCATTAGTGCTAACCGTGGCTATTTATAGTATAATATTATGTCTGTGTTCAAAGAAGAAACTGGCGGAAAAGAAGAAAGGTGAAAAGGTTAAATGAATGAGCTCTTTTTTTGTTTTTATGACAGCACTATCTAGAGAGGGCAAAAATGGGTCAGAATGGATAAATGATCAATTTCACAAGTAATTTTGTCTGAGGTTTCTCTTCATGTGCTTCGCTTAAGTTCCAAAATGTTATGTGGCCATGAAATTGTGATGTGAGAGACAGTACAGAACAGAATCAATTTGGTCAATTAGGTTGACTAACTAGAAAACGAGTCAGTGGCTTAAATCTAGTCTTTCATCTAGGCTCGAGTACATGCAAAGATCTTACTAATGTGACATTTAGCCAAGACCAATGTTGGAGCACAAACACCCTAGAGACTTTAAAGTCAACATTCGGGATGCATGATATCCTGCTATAAAGCTGATAATTATCAAGTAAATGAGAGGAAATGACCATGAATATGAACAATTAAACATACAAAATCGGTTGATACCAGTGTAATTTCAGTATGATTGAGATACTACCATATTTTGTATATTTATATATATTTTTATTTTAGTTACAGTATCATAAATATTTTTTTGCCATTTTTAGTCATGTTCATATATATATATATATATATATATATATATATATATATATATATATATATATATATATATATATATATATATATATATATATATATATATATACATACATATATATATGCATGGGTGCTGGTCAAATAATTAGAATATCATCAAAAAGTTCATTTATTTCACTAATTCCATTCAAAAAGTGAAACTTGTATATTATATTCATTCATTACACAGAGACTGATATATTTCAAATGTTTATTTCTTTACATTTTGATGATTATAGCTGACAACTAAGGAAAATTCCAAATTCAGTATCTCAGAAAATTTGAATATTACTTAAGACCAATACAAAGAAAGCATTTTTAGAAATCCTGGCCAACTGAAAAGTATGAACATGCAAAGTATGAGCATGTAGAGCACTCAATACTTAGTTGGGGCTCCTTTTGCTTGAATTACTACAGCAATGCGGCGTGGCATGGACTCGGTCAGTCTGTGTCACTGCTCAGGTGTTATGAGAGCCCAGGTTGCTCTGATAGTGGCCTTCAGCTCTCTTCTGCATTCTTGGGTCTGGCATATCGCATCCTTCTCTTCACAATACCCCATAGATTTTCTAGGCGAGTTTGCTGGCAAGTTAAGATACCATGGTCCTTTAACCAGGTACTGGTAGCTTTGGCACTGTGTGCAGGTGCCAAGTCCTGTTGGAAAATGAAATGTGCAACTCTATAAAGTTGGTCAGCAGTAGGATGCATGAAGTGCTCTAAAACTTCCTGGTATATGCAGGGTATATGGCTGCATTGACCTTGGACCTCAGAAAACACAGTGGACCAACACCAGCAGATGACATGGCACCCCTAACCATCACTGACTGTGGAAACTTTATGGACCTCAAGCAAAGTGGATTGTGTGCCTCTCCTCTCTTCCTCCAGACTCTGGGACCCTGATTTCCAAAGGAAATGCAAAATTTATTTTCATCAGGGATCATAACTTTGGACCACTCAGCAGCAGTCCAGTCCTTTTTGAAGCGAGATGCTTCTGACGCTGTCTGTTGATCAAGAGTGGCTTGACACAAGGAATGCGACAGCTGAAACACATGTCTTGCATAAGTCTGTGTGTAGTGGTTCTTGAAGCACTGACTCCAGCTGCAGTCCACTCTTTGTGAATCTCCCCCACATTTTTGAATGGGTTTTGTTTCACAATCCTCTCCAGGGCTGTGGTTATGCCTATTGCTTGTACACTTTTTTCTACCACATCTTTTCCTTCCCTTCGCCTCTCTATTAATGTGCTTGGACACAGAGCTCTGTGAACAGACAGCCTCTTTTGCTATGACCTTTTGTGTCTTGCCCTCCTTGTGCAAGGTGTCAATGGTCGTCTTTTGGCCAACTGTCAAGTCAGCAGTCTTCCCCATGATTGTATAGCCTACTGAAATAGACTGAGATACCTTAAAGGCCTTTGCAGGTGTTTTGAGTTAATTAGATGATTGGAGTGTGGCACCAGGTGTCTTCAATATTGAACCTTTTCACAATATTCTAATTTTCTGAGATAGTACTGAATTTGGAATTTTCCTTAGTTGTCGGTTATAATCATCAAAATGTAAAGAAATAAACATTTGAAATAAATCAGTCTGTGTGTAATGAATGAATATAATATATATATATATATATATATATATATATATATATATATATATATATATATATAAATATTATATATATATATATATATATATATTATATATATATATATATATATATATATATATATATATATATATATATATATATATATATATATAATGTATGTGTATGTGTGTGTGTGTGTGTGTGTGTGACTGTTTTTAGCTGTCATACGTTTTAGTTTTAGTTATTTTAAGTGCATCAAGTTAAACTAAATTAAACTAAATTAGTTGCTTTCATTTTAGTTGACTATGATAACCCTGAGATATTTTACTCCACATACAAATATAAAATGTTTACACAGACTTTTCTATAAATGTATTTGCACAGGAATCACAATCATACAAAAACAAAGAACAACATGTTCTAATGTAGATTATTGATTGCCGTGCACAGAGGACCAAAAACAAGGCGTGCTGATATTAGACCCAAAAAGAGATGACAAAAGACCCAAATGAGCCAAATCTGACTGGAATCTCCTGAGATGTGTGAAGTGCCGCCCATGTCGCCTGATTGATTATGGAGGAAGTGAGATCAGTTGCCCACTGCTGAGAAGATGTGTAGTCTGCTGAGAGTGAGCAGGTGTCAGATATCAGGAGGTCAATAGATGTGAAATGTTCTGTGATGAGGAGAAGTTGAATTCGCATTTCTAATTTTGGTTCTCTCCTACTGTGGTGTGAGCATGTGCCCACTTCAAACACACACACACACACACACACACTTCCTCCCTCTCATCAACTTCATCTGCACACATGCATACAGATGTATATACATGTATACTCATGTTGCAATGCATGAGTCTTAAATGAAGAGAAATATACCATATGTCATAGTTTCCAAGACCCCAGACTTCTGAAATATAGACATTTAAGTGGATGGCTACAGGTGCATAACTAATTCACATGCACTTAGCTGAGCAAAAAATAAATAAATAAATAAAAATTCTGAATCAAGAGAAGGATAACAGCTGGTACTCAGTGATCCAAATACTTGAATTATTTAAGGAAGTGGAATCTTCATTAATATATTATTGTATATGCCTTAGTGCAGACAAGCTTGGAGAAGTAAAGGGGAAAGAGAGGGAGGAGTGAGCGAGAGAGGTTTGATTATTGACAGTGCAGTATACAGAGGAAGAGAGTGTGAGACAGCGATCAGAAGAGCAATGAATGCTTTTATCTATTCCACTGTTTGTTTTCTCTCACAAGACAGAGTAAAGCATCCTTACTTGACTCTCCTCGACTGCAGTGAATGCATTCATCTCATGCCGGACAACACATAGCTTTTCTGGGAAAACAGAGAGATGGGAAAAGAAAGAATAAGTCAGAGTCATTTGAGAATGTCAGGAAGAAAATAGGAGGGGGAGAGAAAGAGCAACTGGGTTGTGAGATGTAACAAATGAGGAATTGGAAGATAGACAGGGAAACAGACAGACTAATGAGCATGCAGACAGATAGATGAAGGAGGGATGGCATACAGGCATAAAACAAACAAACAAACAAAAACCTCACAGTGTACAGTGTTCCAACCAACTGCATGTTTTCCATGTCAGCTTCATTTTGTATGATGACCCTGCCCACAGTTCAGCTCTTATTGTCCGAAGACATCTTCTCACCTATAAATCACAAGATGCAACATTAGCTGACATAGTTAATAATCTCCACTGGCCTTTAATCAATAAGTTTGAACGGTATGATCGATCTCTCAGTCAATTGCCAGTCATTGCATTCTTTTATTTTCTTTGTAGGAGCATGGAAAGATAGAATTAACAGGTTGACCAAAACCCTATTATAGCTTTTCCTGTTTCATGCAAAACATTAGACAGTTTTAGTAAGAAACTTTAGGAAACAGAGGCAGAATCAAGAGATTCCCCAACGACTTTTGTTAAAGCATTCAAGTCAATACATACTTAAGTACATATTTTATAGATAAGAAATTAGTCGCATTTGCATAATCAATCACACCAACCTCTACACTCTGCATGCTAACTCTCAAAACAGAATTGTTAAATCCCATACGCTACTCTCTTTCTCTACCATTTTTGCATGTGTAAAATTAATCCAGGAGTTGCTTTTGGCACAATGAGCTTAAGAGCAGAGGAAGTTGAGAATGTAATTTGCTGTTCCATCTGCTCTGCTGTATGTTTATGTGTTTATGTTAAGTGTTAACAGGAATTAAAGGTGTGACAGGACAGATGCTACACCTAGGAATCAACAAGAATAAACAAGACTAGCAATAAAATCAGCATTTAAAATAGATGTGTCATGGTTGAGGCTTTATCAAACTGTTGGCTTTTTTGTAATTCTTTTTTTTCATTCTGTTGTGTGGACAGCGCAAGTTGCGATGCACTTGACAGCTCAGGTGCCTCACGCACGAAAAAGGCCTTAGCCATTTATCAGTACATCATAGAAGAAGACGCTCTTTATGAATCATTTATTTAATGTTTAAAAGTAAATTTGTGTTGGATTGACTAAATGGAATCGACTCAGTCATTCATTTGAGAATCTGACTACACTGGTCGCGCTATGTATTTTTGATTCAATTAAAAAAGATTCAGCTCATTAGAATCACTCGTTCGGGAGTAACACTACACTGTTGCGGTGAACTATTTGTGATTGTCGGATTCAGCAATTCAGCAATTTTGTGGCACCAGTGAATAATAACAGCTCAGGAAAAAGCATCAATGGAAGAATGTACGTGCAATAACCATAAACGCAAGCTAGCATCATTCATTACTTTTTTATCCAAATCTTTACACTTACAATTATATGCTGTGAAGATTTGCAGTTAATTCAGTGTTATTTCCAGTGCATTAAAATACATTTTCAAGAATAAACAGGATCTTTTTTATTATGCGAGACTCGTAAATAGCCTACACAAATGCTTATTTATTTTAATTTGTTTAAATAGCTGAATGTGTTATTGTGTTAACTGTGGAAGAAATGTGAATGTTTTAATCAACAGCCGCCCTCGTTACAATCCAAGCAGAGGTGTTTATCATGTATGTGTGAAGCTCAGCCCAGAGATGAGTTCTGAAAGATTCACAATGGATAGACAGCTCAATACATCACCTCTGCCACAAGAACGCTGTCGGTGAAAGACAACTCTACTGAACTTCTGAGCACAGACAAGACTGGATATGCAAGATTGGAAACCAACAAAATGACACAGAGGAAGAGCGAGTTCTGTTATAACAATCGTTTGAGGAAGTGATGCAAAGAGCTGAACAGAGAAGTGACGATGGAATCGAAAAAAGTAATGTATCTGGGCCGCTGCATTCATGTTGTGTGTGTGATGGGAACGCTGCTGTCTGTGTGATTTATGAAAACAGAAAATGTTAATTATATTGACATACTGTGTATGAGTGTGTGTGAGAGAGAGCATTTGAAAGAGGGATAGAAATTAAGTTTTTACATAACACAGCCTACATAAGTATACAACAAGGTTGCATCGAAATCTAAGACCTTTCCTGACCTCATCCTACATTCTTCCATGATGGATTCCCTTTAGACAGGACTCATGGAGTTTTATTTGGCTTCAATCATGGCAAAAACTCTCTCTGATTAAAAATAATGTTTCATGAGTTGCATACTATATAAAACATTTAAATGTTGATCATTTAATATCATGTCAAGGCCAAGAACACACCTGCTCAGTGACTAGCAGTGGACCATTTCAGAGTTTCCTTAAATAGTCTAAAAGTAAACGACCAAAGCACAAAGTACAACAACAAAAGGATACAAAAATGAGTGATAACCTTGACGATAGATGTGTCATTGCGCTATTTATATGCAGTCTATTTACATCACTGTTGCACACCCAAACAAACACAGTGTCACAGCTGTCTGAGACCGCAATGTAATTACGCTGAATTAAACAGAGAACATCAGAAGGCGTTTAACATCAAAACTTTGTTTGGCTACTACAAAGACTCCAATATCTTGTCTTTTTAGCACACAGTGTAAACACCCATCTGAACAGACTCCTGCCAACTCTTTGTTTTCATGAAATTGCACAGCTTGCTGAGGAGCTATTTCTATTATTTTGTTCTAAATAATTGGACTGACATTTTTTGCCTGGCAGACAATAAAGCTGAATACAAAATATAAACTTGCACTGAAGGAGGATCCTAGGCATATCTATTTGGGTCAAAATACCACAGAGAAATGGTGGTGGGCTTTTTAACTTCAGTCAGTAAGAAACCACACAGAACTATCTAACACCCACATATTAACATTATAATAATCACTCAGAACGTTACATAGCAACTTACTCAAAACTCCCATGAAACCGCATAGCAATGCACCAACATTCACTTAAAATATATTTGCAACTGCATAGCTACATCTTGGCAACCACCTAGAACACACTATCAAATATATAGGGCGAGTAGTAAAAACTTTCTTTGGGAAATCAAATCTGAATATATATATATATATATATATATATATATATATATATATATATATATATATATATATATATATATATATATATATATATATATATAGTACACTATTTTATGGAAGCCCAGTTCTGCCACTAAATAAAACATAAAAAAGGTAACTGCAACTCTTTATCTCACAATTGTTGTTTTTTTTTCTTGCAATTGTGAGCTTACATCTTGCAATTCTGACTTCTTTTCTCAGAATTGTGAGATATAAACCTGCAATTGCGAGTCATGAAGTCCAAAGAGACACTTACAATTGAGAGTTTAAATCTTTCAAGATTAAATAATTTCAAGATATATACTTATATATATGTCTCACAATTCTGACCTCATAACATGCAATTGAGACTTTACATCGCGCTTTATATCTCGTAACTGGGAGTTTATACCTCACAATTCTGAGAAAAAAGTGACATAATATAAAAAATATAATATATATTATCTAAAACGAGACTGATAAAATATAAATATAATATATTATTTCATAAAAATTAAATAATAAATATATATTTAGCACCTGCTCTCTCTCTCTCTCTCTCTCTCTCTCTCTCTCTCTCTATATATATGTTTTTAACTCAAAAAGCTTATTTCTCAATGGGGATCCAACAGGGGGCCTCAGCAAACTTACAGAGGGGGCCACAAGATGACTAAAAATAAGACTAGATAAGTGTCAAAATGAGACAAACCAGCTCAAGTTTTAGAAATATCTTATTTTTATTCACCCCCTCAACTACTGTTTTTCTTTGAAGACCTTGGCTTCCTGTCTTGACAACCATGGATATATGACGTAGTTTCTACACCCTTAAGTTAAAAATGAATACAGTGTTATATATGCAAATTCATCATCCTCAACCCTTATGTAGTTTATTCGGAACTACGGAAAAGTCATGGGGTCTTTCAGATATTGTCTATTGCTGATAATGGTGATTATAGATCAAATCTGGGTCTTCAAATGAACACATTTTCTTGATAAAGACAAAGTGATTAAAGAAATCACTGAATAACCTTCTCATCCAGTCTGTAATGATTCAAATCCGAGCTCAGACACTTCTTTTTCTGCACTTCTGCTCAGCTTCTACATGGCCCATATGGCGATAAGTGTGTCAACTGGGTTTGTGCCGGCGAAAAGCGACAGAGAAATGGGACACGCGATCCTTCTCAGTCCAGCCCTCTGTGCCTGCTGTTGGGTTTTGGGTCGTGAGCTGGCCGCCATCCCTTCACACACATGGTGGGCTGTGGGGTGAATCAGAAATTCACACGGTCACAGAGCTTCCAGCAAACAACCCAGCTGACTAAACACTCACACAAGGTCGCGGTATCAGTGCAACCGCCTGAGGGCCAGGAATGTTACGGATGGAAAGAAGGTGTGACAGGGTCACAAAGCAAGAAAGAGAGAGAACTTTTTCGCATCTTAAATGAGACCTGCGCCACTGTAGATACTGACTGTCCAATGAGATAAAATGAACATTACACAAGTGTGTTTATTATCAGCATTATATTTCCACTTTATTCTCATAATATAATGAGTTTATTCTCAACATTTAATTTCAAATTTTCTTTTGAAATTTAATAAGTTTAATCTCAAGATGTTTTTTTTCATTTTATTTATTTATTTATTATTGTTTGGCCTTAAAACTCTTCTGTATATTTTAGTGTTATTATATACTATTAAAGTGTTTATAAAATGTATGACTTAGCTTTAATTTTTGTACTTTCAGTTTTCATTTAAAATTTTTAGTTTACAATAAAATCACAGATGTATAGGCACATTTTTATTATGACCACAGCTTTAGGAGAGCTATTCTATGTGTGTGTGCACTTGGGTGACAGTGTGTCAAGCTGAATGCATAATTCAGATGGACCATCTTCAGTGATGATGCAGGAGCAACTGGCAGGTCAACACAGACTGAAACATGACAGGAAAGTAATACAGCAGCAAAGCATATTTTTCCAGTTTGACAGGCCAAAGTTTGTTTGCGTGTGCAGAGTTACATGTCAGGAGAATTTGATGTGCCTGAAATGCAGTGTTTAAGGTGAACTTAAGGTGGACTAGACGACTGGAAGTGGGAGAAGAAAATGCTTAAACTTGAGTTTTGAATTTGGAGGAAAAACAAACTATTAAATTCATGTGATTTTCAGAGATGTGGATAGCAAACGTCACTCTTAGCAAACCAAACATGGTTATCATGGCAGCAGTGTCGCATTCAAAATTACATTCCAACCTAAAGTATGCTCTTTTCAGTAAAAAATTGTTGACTTTTGTTTGATTTTATAGACACAGCTTCAATTGCTGAAAACTACTACACATTTTTGTTGGAAACATACAAAACTTAAAGGTGCACTAAGCGATTTTTGCTAAACGATTTTGATATTTGAAAGCACCAAAACAAACACACACCTTGCACCAGTTTTGTAAAGGCCAACCCCAGATGTACGTACACAACCCTGGCAGCTAACGATTCATGCAAAGGCCAACACAGAAAAGTTGTGTGTAAAAGTACCAACTAACTTGTAGTTTTATGTTTCAACTATTAAAGCATTATATTGGTGCTTTTCCATAAATATTATTTACTCTAGGTAAATGCGAATTAAAAAAATAGGCTACCTACTATTGTTAATTCATAATACATCAACAAGCTGAGAGATTGAAGCATATTAATAAAGAATTTAATATTAGCCTAGAACATTATATAAAATATTTACTGTTAGGTAATCATACCAAATGGTTTACCTAATGTTAATAAGTTGAACTTTATTGTAAAATTACAAATTATGAATTCAGAAAGCATTCCTGTATTAATCCAATACATAATAAAACAGTTTGTATGCACACACAGTCTTGGCTGCAGTAGAGTGATACCTGAAAAACAAACCTCTAGAAAATGCGATTGTTTTCCCACCTCTTTGTTTTATTAATATGCAGCCTGGTACCGCACACTTTCTGTTCTGTCTCTCAAATAACAAGAATTTTCTACTCTCTCCCTCCTCTTCTGATAAGAACAGTGTTGGACTAAATTGTGACACAATGATTCAAGGTTCCACAGACAAACCTAAACATATACAACAAGCACTGACTGTAATTTTGCCATCCTATTTGACCTCCAGCCACTTAAATTCGGTTCCTATTTCCAATCCTGTAATCACATTCGTAAATCTGTCAGGAACACATGCAGCATGAAATAAGAAATACATTTAAATGCATTTGCTAAGTTTCACATCACACTGACCTTTATTTAAAATAAGATTGCAAAACAAAAAGCTATTTAGTAATGCAGCAAGATGTGCTTATGGCCTTCGTACTTAATAATGTGGCATGCCCCTCTGGTAGCATTCAAAGTCCAGCAGGAGAGAGAATCTCCATGTCCCGTGAGTCACAAAAACCAGCGTCGTCAGCAGCCAGATCCATCTCCCTCTATATTCATTATCCCTCTTTCTCTGGCAATTAGGACTGATCTCTCACCTCTTCCTGCATCCACACCATCAGTGGTGGGAGAGCTCTCGCACCTTCCTCATGTGTCAGAGCTTTTGTGTGTGACTGCGATATGAGAGAAAGGAGCTGATGTGTTTACAAATGTGGCCATATGACTGACTATCTATCTTTCTATCTGTTTGTCTGTCTATCTATCTATCAGTCTCTCTCACATACTCTTAGGGATACTCTGTGTACATGGCACATGCATACTGACTGACATTTCTGTTGGGTGGTGTGTTACCGATGCCTGTAACCTTGGCAGAGTTGAGCGGGACTCCCACTGACCGCACAACACATGTGCTGTAGCTAAAAGTGCACCAGTCGTTGAAGTTCACAGAATGACTCATATTTTTTTCCCTCAGAAAGGAGGGATTGCATAATTTGGCAAGGAGACTGAAGGCAGGAGCCCATCTGTTGAAAAGGTCGAGATCTAAGCTTCAGACTTGGATATTAGGAAGGCAGAGTACAAACCGTTCGTTACGAGGGAGGAGTTTGTGGGATGGTCAACGAAAGGTCACCAAAAGGTCAAAACCCTATCAAGCTGATCACTTATCTGCCAGGACTGGAAGTCATATTCACAGTGCTAACCAGCTTCAAGTTCAAAACAACATAATTATGTTTTCTTGCCTAATTATTTGTGGTTTTTAAGCCGATAATTATTATATGCTTAAAATATGATTAACCATGTAGCAACCTCACAGAACAGCAAGCAATAATCCCATTTTCTTCAAAAATTTTTAAAAGCTTATACTGTAAGTATGCTATAAATCATTAAACATTATGCTCACTGGCCCTATAGGAATTGCTTGTTCCAATAATATTTATGACTTGTCCAAATCTCTAACAATTCCTCAAAAGCTCTGTAATACAATTAACCTGAAAGTGAACACATTCCTGCAGTCCGAATCCAAACCTTATGCCTCTAGAGTCCAAACCTACTTCTTCTTTGTGTATAATAAGGAACTGTGAGACTAACTTTAAGAGTAAATAACATTAGTAGTTTGGTTCCCAATTAATTTGGCATGACGTGGTAACGGACTCAAGACTGCATACAGCTCATTGTTCACAACACTGGTTCAGACTGTGCTACATTTTAACTGACAGTAATAAATTCGATTTTTTTTTTTTTTTTGTGAGAGAGATTTAAGTCTTAAACCAGTGGAAGAATGGGATCTACCTTACTTGTCATGTTTATTGCCTTATAAAGCTGAGTACCGAGAAAGAAAAATGAATACATTTTTGAATTAACATTGAATTAACAAGTCAAAAGAGCCAAATCACAAGTCTCTCTGATATTTTGGTCACCTATGACTTGGGTGCCTCTTTCGATGTAAGAAGAATCAATAATGTGGGATGAGTTTTAATGTAAACTGTAACTCTAATGAGGAATTAGCAATAACAGCAAGGGCAACCAAACAAAACAACCAAACAAATAACAAATAAAGTGCTTTTAAATTCAGATGGTAAACTCAACAATATTCCAAGGTTTTCAAAACAAGTGAAGGTACAGACTGGACTCAACATCAACATCAGACATCCCTACTGAGTTCACAGTTCTTAGTGCCCTGGTGTGTGACCAGTTTCCAAATGTCTCCATCAGCACTTTAAAACAACGGGTGTGTTGCTGCACCTCCCAGAGACAAACAATATTGTGTGTCAGTTGAACAGGTTCCTTTGGGAGGACAGGCACAGACTGCATGACTACTCCTCTCACGCAATGTTGTTTGGTATTTTCATGCATGTCACATGCTTGTAATTCAAGTGTCTGTTTTCCAGTGAAGGACTATAAATTACCATGATTATATAAATATATCGGGGGCTTTTCCTCCTTGTAGGCAAGGCAGGCAATGCCTCAAAATATTGGATGCGGGAAAAAAGATTGCAGTACAAAAATAAAACAACACCACTATTACAAAATATAACTTTAAAAAGTGTATAAATCACTAGTTTTTCTAAAGAATTTTTTTCCTAACAGCGACATTAGCAAGTAAAGTAACAGTGAGAGTCTGCTTCTCTCTCGCCTCCCCTCAGCCCATTGTGTTTTAACAGGCCCTCCTAAGTGTGAGGTGAGTTTGGTGGGGGGTAATTGAGAATGAATGAGGAAAAATCACATCAGAGGAGACAATGCCTCCATCGTGATATGATTGGATCTGATTGGTTATGTTAGGCTATGATTGGTTCATGCAAAAAAAAAAAAAAAACCCTCTTATAATCACTTAGTTACATCAAAATTAGACTTAAAATGGCCTGAAAACATGATCTGTGGGAGTTTTTAGTGAGTAATCCCTGTGTCTGTGACCAATATTTACAGAGCTTTGATGACTGATGAACCAAATAATTAAAAAAATGACACTTACTTGATGAGATTCATACTTCATACTTCAAAATTGTTAATGTAAACATATTAAATAAAATTGTCTTTTGTATTCTGGTAGTTAAATGTATTACAATGTACAACGTGATTGAACTGGAGTCTCACTTTTCTGTCTGTTAGAGATAAACCAAAATGGAGAAAGGAAGACACCACCGGGGAGGTAGAACAATTTATATTTATCAGTGTCCATCCTATACCAGGTCCCCTGAGGAAGAGGGAGGGAGGAAAGGGGGAACATTATCCTCTTTACTCCAGATTAAAGCGTTGTGATTGACCCTACTACTTTCTGGATTGTGTGATCCAGATGTGACAGGTGCTTGTGTCAGATGATGCTGGATAGGGACATTAACCCCTTTGCCCAACACAGAGACATACAGGGACATTAACACTCTCACCTTATACAGACACAGAGATTTACGGCTTTTTACTGTGGCCACTTGGCACAGTGAAGAAGTACTGATGTTGCTGTCATGGCAGATTTATTGGGTACAGCCAGAGAAATGCAAATCCTAAAAATAAAGCAATACAATACATTAATCATGATACACTATAAATGTTTGTTATTTACCAATACTAATTAGATATTTATAATATAATAATAAATATTTATTTCTGTGTGACTTTAAATATAGGTATACTGTACATGACAGCGTTTAGAAATTAGATTTCCTTGTAAATGCAGGTCTGTTTTAAGTGAAAGCAGGATGGAAACATATTTAGAATTAAAGTTAAAGTTTAATCTTTCATTTGGTATACTAGCAGCCCCTATGCTGACTCAAATCTGCTAATCGGTTCTTTCAAACTGTTCTTTTTAAAGAATGTTTCAAGAGGAACAATTCTCAGAGATTCTTTGAATACGTCACAGCGTTATTGCTTAATCACAGGCTCAGTGTCATCCCCTCGTCTTATATTTCCTGCTATAAAACATACCAAGAAAGCCATATGTGGGGACGCATTGCTGTTTATTATTGTGTGTGTGTGTGTGTGTGAGTGTGTGCGTGCTGTGCTCTCTCTTCCTCTCATACCCTCCCTTTTCTCCCCTTGTGCTTTCCCTCTTCCCTTCTGTGTTCCCTCTCAGTACTTTTGCCTCTCTCTATCTTTTGAGGTACCTCTCTGCCAAATGTATTCCCAATATGTCCAGAATTTCCTGATAATACCCATTTTATTTATAACACATATTCTTGCTTTATATAACACACATATTTAATCCATGTTCTACTGGCTGAAAGGGGTACACCACCCCTATTGTATGCCTATTTATAGCTATCTTTTATATAAGAGAATAAAGATGAAGTTTATCTTGTGTCTGTTGTGCCTTATCTTCCCGGGTGTTTTACACTTTGAGGAACTAAGAACACTTTGGTGGCGAGATTGAGGTTGGTTTAATTGTCCATACCAAAACCAATTCTTATTCATTGTGATCAAACTGTAATAGCCCACCCTTAGGTCACAAACATGTATACGACTATTACAATTAATTACTTCTCGCTGTAATTTTCGGTTTTCGAATCTTTATGAAGCTCGTGAGCCATTCAATTGAATCATTGAAAAGATCCGAATCAAAACAATAGCTCTCTCACGAATTGGGCATCGCACATACCCTCCTCTACACATCCCTCCCGTAGTGCTCCAGCTTTCCGACTCGTGAAGAGACACGGGCGCCTGTCATCCGTTAACCACCCGAGCATCTCTGGCATCCAAACGCAGTTTCTAACCAGAAACACTCATTTGACTCATCGTTTGAGTGGTATATAATGCCACAACGTTTCTTCGTGGTCACATCGTCTGATATTGTAAAACTTTAAATGCTCTTGTTATGGCTATCTGAAAGGTTCTTGCGGCAGTTATAAGTGCTAACTGAAGCTTATATGAAACATTTTTGCCTGACATCTCTCGGAGCCATCTCTCTCTAAAAAACTCTCGGGGATTGTAAGACTTCCATGTCGGCGATGTTGTTTACCATCGTAACGGATACCTGAGACAAGGGGTCAGTAGTTAAGAATCGGCGTGGATCGTTTGAAGATCTTTAAAAAAGATAAAAGTTTTATCACATAGCCTATGACACGGATTATTAAAGATGAGACGCTTATTTTGACTATCACAGTGGGATAAAGTACAGCGCGTCATCACCGCACCTTCAGGATGTTCCGGCGAGGTAAGACCAGCGTTTTAATTTATATAAGTGCGTTTTTGGTATAGTTCAAGCAGATGCATGATGCTGAAAGTAGGTAACATTTCTATTCATTGCGCGCGACTCTTCCACGCGCATCCGAGTTTATATATCAGAAACTCTTTATGGGATTTTAACCAGGCTAGTTTCAGGTCTTGCATTTGACTGTGCGCCGATGAAATATTAATACACACAGCACATATTATTCTTAAAAATAGACAAGCGATGCCGCACTGCAGCTGACAACAACTAGAGATTACTTACTTCACGCGCTTAACTGGTACTAGTAAAACACACGGTAATCTTTTTGTTTCTTTTTTTAAGATGAGAGAGGTGGTGCATGGCGACAGGCTCCCATGGGACGAGTGTTTGTGAACTCTTGTATGCTGGCACACACACACACACAGACACACACCAAAAAACTATATATGCGGGAATTTTGTTCTCTATATCAGTACTCAATATGTGGAATATAAGCTATATATATATATATATATATATATATATATATATATATATATATATATATATATATATATATATATATAGAGAGAGAGAGAGAGAGAGAGAGAGAGATAGATATAGATATATATATATACTCTACTGTTTAGATATCAAAACAAATCTTGCAGAGAATAATTCAAGAAACATCCCCGTCATGAATTTTGATGCATCAACATTCGTGTGTCCACAGAGAGGTGCTGTTTTACCTTTGTTAGGAAGTCGTGCGTGTCACAATGTTGTTTTGGATATTTTTGTTGTGGGTTTAATTTGACTAATGTTTTTTTTCCCGTTCTCTTTCTTAGTTTAATGAGTTGTAGCAAATTATTTTGGATGATACTAGCCTATTTGAGTAATTTAGATTGTTCTTGACCTGCCCACATACCTGCATGTATACACACAGACATCTAAAGAAAGAACCCCTCACAGACCAAATGGTTTTGACATTACAGCAATGATATTTACTATACATTACACCTAAATGTAACCCTCACTTAAACTTATTACATTACGAAATCTAAACCAAAATCATTTCACACAATAACAGACAATAAAATGATAAGGAGTTATGACTGTTTATTGCTGATGTTCCTAGCAGTAGGGGTCTATGCTTACAGCCCCGGGGTACAGAAAAAGGTCTTGAATGCATAATAATGGTGAGCAGCACAGATGTGTTTTTTAGGTGTTTGTGATTGTGACCACTTAAAATGCCTTCACATCTTGGCTTTATATCGTCTTTTACTATATTTTCAAACCTGTATCTTTACTCAAACAGACTTTTAGAGAAGACCCTCTTACAGATTAAATAATTTTCTAATTAAGATAATGATATTAACAATACCTTAAACATAACACTCAAAGAAACTAGTTGACATTAGTTGATGGAAACCAAAACATGATTTTGCTCATTTCAAATAATAAGAACCGCTTCATATGTCCTCACAAGTCAATTTTTGACATTTTTATTGGCACATTTTCAAAAACCGACCCCTTACCCACTCACACATCAATTTTAATTAAAATATATCCCAATATCAGCAAGAACTACTTTAATTTGCATATTTTTGTCAATGGCTTTGGTGTCTGCTATTCTGCTATTATGTAACTACCTAAAAAAGGAAAAAGAAAGGGAAAAAATAAAAATAAAGAAATCCTCCATCCGGTTATTTTTTCCTCTGAGGAATGACAGCAGAGTCATAACACTTTTACTAATGTTCAGCCTGCAGCTTCAAACCAGCTTGCTCTGGGAACTGCTTCCTCATTTTCTTCTCATTACAAAGGAATGTGTGGGTTTGAGTTGAGGCAAAAGATGGGATGGAGAAACAGAGAGGGGGGATTTGTTTGTGTGCTTAAAACATTCTGCATCAGCTGTGGCACTGAGCCCCTCCTCAATGCAATCACACAATAACAGACAATAAAATGATAAGGAGTTATGACTGTTTACTGCTGCCATTCCTAGCAGTAGGGGTCTATACTTACAGCCCCGGGGTACAGAAACGATCTTGAATGCATTATAATGGTGAGCAGCACAGATGTGTTTGCCTGCGTCAGATAACGTGTGGTTTTTACTGCTCACGGGGTTTCGACTGGTGACACACTATAGGTCAACAAAATTCCAATTAAAACTGCATTAAGTGGGTATTAAGTGGCTAATTTAGTCTCAGATGCCATATGGGAATTTAGCATATTATAGTTTTATATTTATGCAATTGGCTGATACTTGTTATTGGTTTGTGCAGTCTTTGGGAATGAAAAACCCATGATCTTAGTGTGTGAGATGGAGTTAGATGCCAGCCAGCTAGCCAGACAGACAGACAGACAGATAGACAGATTGATCGATAGACAGACAGATGATAGGTAGGTAGACAGATGATAGATATATATATATATATATAGATAGATAGATAGATAGATAGATATACATTTTTAGACATAGACCAGATAGACAGGTAGATAGGTAGTCATGTGATAGGAAGACAGAGAGATTTAAAGGGATATTTCACCCAAAAATGAAAATGGTCATCATTTATGCACTTGTTTCAAACATGCATAAGTTTCTGTATTCTGCTGAACACAACAAAAATAGACAGTTGACAGTGGCTGTTGACTTCCATAGTATTTTTTCCATAATGTTGAAGTCAGTGGCTTCTGTCAACCGTTTGGTTACCAGCATTCTTCAGAATATCTTCTTTTGTGGTCAACAGAAGAAAGAAACTTGTACAGGTTTGGAACAACTTGAGGTTAAGGTCATGATGACAGAATTTTCATTTGTGGGTGAAATATCCCTTTAAAGGGTCAGGTCAGAATTAGTACCTTAAGGTAATAACACCACATTTCACAGTGTGCTTTTATGTGACGAATGACAAATTCATGCTTTCTCTCCCTAATGCTGCTTGTGAGCTTCATCGAATCCCCAAAGGATCAAGAAATAGAGATGTTAAATGTAGACGAGATGATTCTGCGGGCCAAAAGGTTCCTGTTTTATTGGCAGGTGAGACTGTGGATTTGAAGCAGCAGGAGGCCCACTAGCTGCTTGCTGTAATGAGACCGTTTCTTTTTCTGCCCACTTCTGCGATACCCTCTCTTAACCCCAGATTGCCCCAGGTTCTCTACAATATGGCAGCTCTTTTTCCATTATCCTTCCACCTGCGTGACATCCTCAGCCTAGGAGTAGAAGCAGCTCAGATTAAATAAAGGTTTGAAACACACACACAAAAAAAATCTATTGGCTGAAGCGCAGGCAGGAAACAGGAGGCTACTTACCATACAAAGTGCTACTGGCTGGGCAGTGAGCCGGTGCGGCTCGTTGGCCCATTTTAATAGCTCGATCAATTGAAAGCTCGTTTAGTCAAAGATTTCGCACACAGCCAGAAAGAAATGGAGCTAGTACGTACCCACCCCCCCACCACCTGTGGTGGAGAAAATCTCTCATCCCCACAATTGCAAACCTACTCTTAATGATGATTCAGTGCAAGGTTCCTCACATTATAATTTCTAAGCATTTCTATGTTTGTAGGTGTCTGTGGCAGGAGGTGGCCAACCATTAGCATGTGAAAAGCTCACTGCATTTACTAAAATAGAGCTGTAAGTGACTTAAGTGAAGTTAAGAGGCTCTAAATGATTGTTCAACAGGTCTTATGTGTACATACAGTGACCTTCATATGTGGCTAACTGGATTGTAATGGGAGCCTTGCGGAAACTTGGTGATCACAATTAAAGACATACTGTCTATGGATATAAATTGATATGTTAGCAAGATATATATGTCTTTAATAGATTTGAAGCATAAAGTTAGTTTTGTATATCTTACATATGCAGTGCTTAGAAAAATGACTCCTTAAACTTAAAGGAGTAGTTCACCTAAAGTATACTGTATATATATTTTTTTAAATAAAAACACTTTAAAAACTGACATTTTCAAAATTTCCTCATGTGATCCACAGGAAAAACATGAGGGTGAGTAAATGACAGAATATCAATTTCTTAGTAACTAATTAAAACCCTACATTTACAGAGATTAACCTGAAAGTTCGTTGTTTTCAACATATTTTCATGTAAATTATAATTTTTCATAATTTTTCATATATATATATATATATATATATATATATATATATATATATATATATATATATATATATATATATATATATATATATATATATGTGTGTGTGTTTGTGTGTGTGTGTGTGTGTGTGTGTGTGTGTGTGCGCGTGTGTGTTAGGGAAATAAATATCAATATGACTTAATAATAGTAGTGATAATAATAATAATAGTCATTAATATTATTACTACTATAAAGCAGTGGTGGTTCTAGGGTTTCATCCTCAGTGGGGCTGAGCCCACAAACAGACCAGTAGATAAAAGATACAAATAACTTAAATAAGCTTCAGATATTGCTTATAAATATACAAACACATCCATTAAAACTACAGAAGTTACTTAGTTGAGAGCAGTGAGTGATTCTCTTGTTAACATTACTAACAAAAGAAATGCACGGGTCCATTATATTAATTATGACAGCGGCTGAGTAACGCTTTGAGAACTCTTTTGCTCCGCCTTCCACTTTAATAGTTTTAAATCACTTTAATGTTTAAACTGACAAGCCTTAAATCCATGGGTGTCTGAACCATTGTATGCATTGTACTTTTTAAGACCAATGATATTAGACCCACATACAAGATATGTCTGTTCACTTTTTAGAGCGCCATCAGTCAAATCCATTCCACTTGAGGAATGCCCTAATAAAATAAACTCCATTGCATGTTTTAGCTACAGGCTTGACTTCCACACTGCTGCTTCCTCAAATCCATTCTACTTGACTTAATTCAGAGTCCATACAGATTAAACTCCATTCCATGCTTTCACTCGCACCTTCTGCACTCCCATGACACAGCAAGGTAAAGAAAGCATCTTGGCCTGTCTGCTTGGGCGGGTCTGGCTGTGCGACACTACACTAAACAATTTGCTATTAAATCAATTTTTATCATTGGTTTGAATGTTGCTTTAAAAGGCATCATATAGTCTTTGTTGCAGCACTGAATTACAGTTACTGCTATAAAATATGACACAATAAGAAATATTACTTTTGTAATGTTTAAATTTAAAATAAAACATAGTTTTTAAGATAATTAACTCTAAAATGATACTATAATATATAATAATAACATTGCTGTAGTTCTCTCTAAAACATGTTGCACATATATTAACTCCATTAAATCACAGAACTGAGAATCAAACTAAGCCATGTTGCAAATTCGTTTTCATTACATTAATGTATAAAGTGCAGACAGGCATGTGTAAATTGGGCCTAACTGCACAATTATATGGGAAAAAACACTGTTTTTCTAATATAATTTATTTCTAGTCGTACACTAGAAATGTTGTTCAGAAAAGGGCACAGCCATGAACCCATTTGTATATATGTCACATCTTCTCAAAATGTTTATTTATTTATCACAGTTCACCTCATTGCTGGATAATCACCAGAGTATGCTCATATTTAGTATTTCTAGAATCATAAAAATAGATCCCAGCCAAGTCTGACCCCTTTACTGTGCCATGCAGATGATTAACGCAAACATTTGGCCCTCTCTTTCTTTTTGGAGTGTTAATTAAATCTGAAATGGAGGAAGGCGCGGTCATTAGCTGATGATAATTAGGAGTCAGCGTGAGAAAAAATAAACAATAATCTTTCGGCTGAGGTTTGCGGTGTCACTGCCTATTGAGAGATTAATGATGTATAAACGGAAGAAGAGGCGAACCGTACGGCGAAAGGTCATCTGTGACGTGAGCTCTCTTTGGAAACAGGGAGGCACGACGCTGGGTTCTGTTTGTGCTTGTCAGCTAGCTGTCTCCCTGACTGCTGAATGGTGTTTGTACAGTGGAGGAGAGTACTTCCCGCATACCATTTCCATTTTATTAACTTTGAGTCAAGTGAGCTGGGGGTGAAAGTAGAAAATGATCCGGCTCTTTGTCAAATGCCTACAACTTTCAGGGTACTTGCTTGACATAAAGCACATACAGGTCAAAACAAGGAGGTCTGTAATACCTGGAGGAAGCTGTCCATTGCCATTCACCTCATGTAGTTGCTCAGGCTGTACAGGACCCCTGAATGGGACCCCTAAAATCAGACCCCCCCCAAAATTCTACAATAAATATGCTTTTAATATTCAGGCATCTAAGGATTTGTTTCTACTGCTTGTTCAGACTTTTACTTGCCTTTGCAACATTTTCACTTGCCTCAGCACAAAATAAATTATGAATATAAAATACGTTTTTAATCAAACATAAAATTTATTTATTTTTTTGGTTGTTTTAAATGTTTTCTTATTATGATACATTATTCACATCTATACATTTAAACGGAATTTGCATTTAAATATTTTAGAAATCCAAACTTTGCAAGGACTAAAAATGCATGTAAATAAAAAATGTAATATGTAGCACTAGACCAATAAGAAAAGAGACATTACTGTCAACTGAATGGCCATTAATAGAGAAAATCATTAGTTCTGATTCCTAACAGTTAAGCAGCCAAACTCTGACTCATTGGTTGGCATAGTGTTTTTTTCCACTAAGGGACTACACAGGTCTTGAGTTCATCTCTCTAAAGGATATGATTGTTTTTATTAGACCAAGTGAAGCTGTAAAACACAACTCCATGTCAGCTGATATATAATAACGCATTTTATTTTGACCTTCTAGGGCTGTAGAGTCAAGTTAATTTACTTTCTTACCTTTGTGCCTTTAACATTCAGGGTTTTCCAGAACAGTGTTGTTATTGGTAAATACAATATAAACTAAAACCATTAAAAATAGTTTTTGTTAACTAAAAAATAAATCTTTAATAAAATCAAAATCTAAATATCAGGTAAAAAATCCCCCGAAACTTATAAAGCTTGCCTGGAAATAAAGTACTGCTTTTTCAGAAATATAAATATTTTTTTTAACCATTTGAAATGTGCTACAACTTATATTGCAAAGTGACTTATGTAGTGCAATTAATGTCAAGCACGCAAAACACGCACATTTGTATTTGTGTTGAATGAGAAAGTTATGTGAGCCCAAATTTATGTATAGCATATAGCACATTTCCCATAAGTCATAAGTTTTAGTTCCACTATAAATTAGCTTGTTTAGGCTTGTCGTCTAAAATAAATGTTGTTTATAATGAATGCCACTATAATTTGTGTTTGTTTTATACATACAGTTCTCATTCTTGTTCTGTTCTGAATACAATTAAATTCAGAGGATTTGTTGTGGAGTGAGGGGAACTTAAATGCATGTTAATAGCATTTATAATATTTGTGCATTTAGATTTATTTGCCAGTATATGACACTATTTATAAATATAAAAATAATACAATGTGACTTTATCTAAACATTAAAGAACTAAAATTACTAAAACTAAAATAAAGCTAAATATAAATATTTTTAAAGCTAAAAACTAATAAAAAATGTTTAAAACTATTAAAAACTATAAAAACTAAAATAAAAACTGTAAATCTAAAAATGAAAGCTAGTAAAAAATATGAATAAATAATATACTATATCATAAAATATTATAGTAATACTAAAATAACCCTGAAAGGATTCAGTTGCTTCAACCCTGGTCTAGTGATGGCTTTGCGTAGCTCGCATGATAATAGTCGCAAACTTACATAATGAACATCACTGGACCATTTTGGACACTCTGAAGTGAAGTCTTCCCAGTTGCTTTAATGAAGGTGAGTTAAAATACAGACTGTGCTCATTTGAGCTGCACCATCTGAAAGTGAATACTTTGTCCATGAGGCTCTTAAATGATTTACTGCATTCAGAAAAGATGAGAGCTTCGCCTTGATCCCGACAGTTTAAAAATGGAACACTCATTATCACAGTCTGTTAAAAGACAGAACAAGGACGTCGTGTCTGGCGAGTGTGTTTTACCCTCTCTTCCTCCCAGACATTTGTATCTCAACTGAAGGCAGGAGAAAATACACACCTTGAACATCAAGCGCTTTTGACGAAGGCCATCCAGATCGGTGATTCGACATGGCAGCCTTCACTTTCCTTGAGACATGACGTAAAGATGTGTTCAAACACATCTCGGACTCCACATAAAATTAGCTTGTGGAAGTAATGTGAGAGGGCATTCTTCACTGCCATATCGGGGTTTTGGCCATGTTTTATTTTGGGAGACAAGACGAAGAAAGGACTGTCCCTTTCCATGGCACCTTATACTCTCTCCCCTCTATCTCACTTGTCTTGTTAGGCCTTTCCTAATGGGGCCTGACACCGAGCTAACAGAGATTGCTTACCACGGTAAAGCGCACAGAGTTTATAGAACTGCCTGCTTATTTTCAACCTGTATTTTAGGGCATGCATTACCTTCCTGCCTTAGGCTGGGCAGCCTGTCAGGTAGTGTTTGGGGTGCTTTTCCCCAGTGCATGGAGCCTCAGGCAGGTGCTAGTGCTGGTGCAAGAGCTGGTGCCCAGCCGGAGGATCTGACTTGACAGTCCAGTGATGATGATGTAGCTGACTGTGATACACCTTATCCTGCACACAAAGACATATAGCACATTATGGTTCATTTACCCACACTGAAATAAAATCAGTGAAGGAGTGAGTCCAAAACAGTTTTCATTTCGAAATTGCTAGAATTTTTCACAAATGACTACAAAGAAACAGCAAGAACCACTGAATTAAATGTGACATAAAAAAACTGAAATAATATTTTCTTGTAAAACACTCCATCGCAGGCTACAAATTATAATTAATAAATTAGTTTTTGTATGGCAAAAGGCAAAAGTAAAGCCTTCTTTAATGTAATTTTTTTTTTAAATAAATGCTGTACTTTTGTACTTACTTTTCATTAGAATCCTGAAAAAAATGTATCTCAGTTTCCACAAAGATATTAAGACGTGTGACTGAAGACTGGAGGAATAATGAAAAAATTCAGCTTTGCCATCAAGGAAATAAATTACATTAAAACATATTTAAAAATAGCAAATAGTTACTTTAAATTATTAGAGTATATAACAATATTAGTGTTTTAACTGTACTTTTGATCAAATAAATGCAGCCCTAGTGATCTTAAGAGACGTCTTTCAAAAATATAAAAGATCTTTACGACTAGTAACAAACTAGTATAGCATATTCATTAACGTAACTCTGATATTGGGACTGCTTGACGGTTTCTGTTTGAGTGCATACTTTGTCTTTAAACATTTAAGACTTGATGTGAAGGATGCCATATTGCATTTTTCTCTCCTGCCTTTAGATGTGTTTAACTGCTTTTAAGTACATACATGTGTACCATTTTTAAATCTGCCTTTAACCGAATCCTTAAAATGATTTGCTGTTATCATGAAGTGTAATGATATCATAGCTTTGAAAAACAGTTCTTTACTTTCCAGATGAAAACAGTGAAAAAAACAGTGTTTATACTTTCAGGTTGGAGTTATCATTTTGTGTGAAGTATCATGCTGTTTTATGTTCTCTTCCTAATTGAGTTAGACTGTTAAAGAGAGGCTCACAGACTAAAGCTTCTGCAGACAAGGAAGGCAGGAATAATAAAGGGTTGTCAGATAAACAGGTATTAGCCATTTCAGGCTTGGCTCTGTTGATTTGGAGAGCATCCTTTATAGAGGAATACCAGCCAGAAAGAAAGAAAGAAAGAAAGAAAGGTGTCACATCATTTAAACAAAAAGCAAATAATACAATAAATAAAGCACAATGTTTACTCCTTTAATATAAGCAGAAAAGGCCATCTCAGCTTTCATATGAATTACAGTCTTTTAAAGTTTATGTTTGTGATTTTTTTTTATATGTTACAATTTAGGGTTCATTTTTTTCCTGTGTAATTTCAGTATACTTCAACTTGAACTTATTTCATTTAATTGCCAATGCAACATTTCTAATTTTCATTTATTTTTTAATCTCATAATTGTATTTTATTTCAGCTTTACTTCAATTTTAGGTAATTCTATTAAAATTTAACTGCTTTTATGGTGATATATTTTTGTAAACATTCTACAATAGTCTTCCATGAAAGAAAGTCATATGTATGGAAACCTATTTCCACCTCATAGTAAAAGATAAGAAAATAAATTATGAGAGGAAGTTTGAAATAAGAAACACATGCACTCTGAGAAATACAGTTGAAACAGTGAAATATAAAGTCACAAAGTGAGATGCAAGGTCAGAATTGTGAGATACAAAATTGTAGTTGGGATATATAAAGTCGTAAATAAAAGAAACAGAGTCATAATTGTAAGATATCCACCTTATTTTTCCAGTAAGAGCGGGCACGGCCATTTGTAAATTGAATGTATCTGGCTTCCAGTGTCATTCGCTTCCAGCTATCCTTCTTGTTATTTCCCTACAGCGGCTAATGAACCGGAAGTCTCGCACCTTCACAGAAAACGACTTACTTTAAAAAAAAATCCAAGGTAGAAACAGGCTTTCATACATATGGGTTTGGAACACCATAAGTGAGGGTAAATTGGACTCAATTTTAACCTTTTGGGTGAGCTATTTTTAACACAAGCTCATAAAATATAAACCCTGTGAACCTGACCACAAATAAAGTGTTTGACCCTGCTGCATTATACGCATTCTTTAAAGGAAATGCAGTAACAAAATATCATAGTGTTTGGAAAAAAGATTTCACTGAATATTACTATAAAGACTTAAATAGGTTACTGTTTTTGTAGCCAACTAATGAGCTAATGAGCACATGATGTGAGCACTGCTATGTTGCCAGAAGTCTTGTGGAGATTGATACTGCAGCACCTAGATTAGTCTAGGTCCATCTGAAAGAGTTCTCACTAACAGATAGAATCTACCAGGCAGGAGCAGATGTTTATAAATGGGGATACAGAGATAGAGCGAGAGTGGAGAGCAGTGCTTTCCCTGTAGATGAAGATGTGAAGCTTTGTCTTAGATAGCAAGAACAATGAAATGGTTGGATGTGTACATTTACACAAGTGTGTGAGTGTGTGTTCATGAGCTATTGCATGTCACTGCGACACCACTCCTTAGGGGAAAGTGAAGCAGAGGCTGCTGGGAAGGCCTTGGGGATGCCTGGTGCAAATGTCAAACCAGGAACATGCAATTCTGAACTAGATTGATGTAACATCATCAAAAACAGTGATCTCCAGAATGAGAGATGTTGTAGATGTGCAACAGTGCTTAGTATAGAGACATTAGAGACAATAGTGGTGGGGGATTTGAATCATTCCAGTGATTTGATTCCTTCGAATCAGTTTATTCAGTGAATCATTCTGTAGAATACATAGGCTGCATCTGAAAAAATCATTCCAAAAAAGTACACTCAATATATTTTATAGCATATGTAGTACCTTATATAATGTGTAGTATGAATGTAATCTAGGCATGCTAGATTCACCATGTTTTCATTGTCATATAGTCTACCAACATCAGTAGCATTGCTTACTCTCATTTCTCCTCTCTTTGTACAAATTCATATAAATCAGCCACAAATTCACTAAAATTTAAAATTTCTATGGGAAGGAGTGAGGAACAGAAACAGGATTATATTCCAAACAGAGACATACAGAGAGGGATTGTTCAGTAGATCACTGTTTTTTTCTCTTACTCCCTCTGAGCCGTGGGGATTCACTGGAGTCTGGCCCCTGAAGATGCTAGACAGAGAAAAACGACTGTTAACTAAACTCAGACATCACTATAGATTCAGGTTGTGCTGTATGAGTGGACCATATACACTGCGTGTCTGGAGGAGAGAGAAAACAGGACTTTAAGCTTATAAATCTGAGCCAGGTTAAAGCCTATTGGTTAAAGTAGCCCACATAGTTGTAGCTGGTGTGGCTTCGCTTATTGGAAACCCCTCTAAAACCATGAAACCAGCCGATCATGATTATCTGCATGGCTACGTTTGCCAGCCTGGTCTGTTTTGCTGGTTTTAGATGGATCATGGACACTTTACAGATGCTTAGGCATGGAGATGAGCTGGCAGAATTAGCTAAACACCATTTTAACCAGGCTAGGAATCTAGTTAGACCATTTTAAACCAGCTAAAGCCATCAAACCACCATACTGTAGGCTAATTTATACAATTTGTAGCAGCAGGGTTCCTCCACTTTCCCATCTTTTCCCCTCTCTATTCTTCTTTAAAGTTTCATGCTACACTAGCAGTGCTAACAGGCGCTAACTGCTTGACATTATAGAACGAGGCAACAAAACGACAGTTAGGGCACAGATTGAAGTTAGATTTTTAAATGTTATTCCCAATGCAGTTATGAAATAACTTGTGAATTTTCACTAGATGCTGAAAGAAACATCACAGAAGCAAATAACATTTACCTCAGGCCATATATACGTACAGTAGGCCCATATGTGTGCTAATGCTCTTACTGTTTCTTTTTTATGTAAAGGTAACTCTGAAGGGCACAGCAGCACAATATGTCCTTGTTAAGCTCTCTGTGGATACAATAAACCTTTAATTATTTAACAATAACATTTATGAGAAAGAAAAAACGAAGCAGCGTACAGGACTTTTGTTGCCTGCACTGCTGTGGAAATGAGAGACCCAGGAGACCATGTGTCCTCTCGAACACTCTCTGACCTTGGCTATTGATTCCCGTGGCTTTGCCTGCCCTTCCTTAGTTGTCAGCGTAACTTTATAGCCCTTTAATGACCACTCCACTATCATTACCATGGTTGGCTGACATACCAAACACAAAATATGGGCCTGAGTATGTTTCAAACAATATTCATACACAAGGTGCAACATTGGTTTTTGCAATTGGCAGCAAATTCACTGCTTAGTATTTCATTGTTCAGGGTTGGAAGAGCTATATAAACAGAGTGGTTGCAGACAAGCATTGATCAACACGGCTTTTCATTGATTTTGCACTTTTGTAGTATCTAAATTCCATTATTGACATTATTGTGCTGCTTTGTTATTAATGCATTGGGTGTTTTATTCAGTGTTTTTTAATGAGGACTTGTTTATTGATTGAGAAGTTTGTGCCATAGATCAGGTTTGACTTGTTTGTAATGAGTTACACTGCAAGCTCCAGCTTTCTTCACTTTCCAGTGTATTTTTCATAAGCCCGTTTCACACAGTAATACCAGTAAATTGCCATAAAACCGTAACCATAACAAATGTACCAGTAAATACAAAAATGCACTGTTCAGACAGGCAACGAGGATCCTTCTTTTTACGGGTAAAGCACTATTCCAACATCCATTTCAAAATATTGGTAAAATGTTCCCATTTAAGTGTGCTTTTGGCCCTGAGACATCGCATTAGATGACTTCAAACTGAACTACCGTAATTCCTTAAATAAAAACCAGTAGTCAAATAAATGCCGGGCCTTTTATAGAGGCCGGGGGCGTGGTCAACACGGACAAATAAAGGCCGTTCTTAAAAACGCTATCGCTTTTACGGGTTATTTAAAACAATTACTTATCAAACAGATGGAATTAGAAATAAAGACCTGCCTCTAATAAAAGCCTGCTTCAAATAAAAGCCTGTTACCTTCTGCAGTTCAGATAAATAAAGGCCCCGGCTTTTATTTGAGGATTTACGGTACACAGCACGAATTAAATCTGCATCAAAATGTTATGATTGGCCCAGAGTAGACGTCTTACATCAGTGCGATCTGAACTCGTACGTGCTCGTACTGGTAATCTTCGTTCTGCATTTACAAACAGCATCATAATGGTAATTTACTGGTAATATTACAACTTCCCTTAGTGGTAAAGGATCTCTTAACGGTAATTTACTGTTAATTTATCAGTAAAGACTTTATGTATGAAATGGTCTATAGTCTTGTCTGCAGCCTCTGCGTGTTTCTCCCCCTTTTGAATTATTAAAGCATGTTTTGATTGCCAGAATGATTGGGAATCTCAGGCTGAAACATTCAACAGCTAAATCTTCATGCTTTCCTCTTCCTCTTTTCCCACACTTCCTTTCTCTGCATCCTTCTGCTATATTTTTTTCTTCAAAGTGTTTAAAAACAACATGAAACTTGCATCGACCCTGTTGGCTTTCTTAATAAATATCCCTGGTCTTACATGGCAAATATGATGACATATTAAACTTGTCAAGTTTCACTTTAAATAAATAAAAATAAAACATTAATATTACATACAGTATATTATGTGACAAAAGGTTGTCTTTACTGGATTACAAATTAATAATCATCCTATTTAAATTGTAAAAATTTTATACATAAATACTACATAAATAGTACATATTTGCACTGCGTTTAATTTATGCTGATTCTAATATTAAAATGCAATTACTGTACATTAATTTTTTTAATTCACAGTAATATTTCAATTAATTTAATTTCAAATTAAAAGTTTAAAAGTGCTGTATTACAGTTATGATAATCAACATTGAAAGTAATAAGAATGACCAGAAAAAAAATTAATAAAATGCTTTGACTCATCAAAATCATTTGTGCCAAAATGTGAGCAATTGTCATGAACATAATCTCACAATATGATAAATCCTAATGGTCCAAAAAATAATAATATATTTCTTGATGAGCTATATCTACGACAGGTTTTTTAAGTATACACAGTTAATTATTAAAGGAATAGTTCACCCAAAAATGAAAATTACCCCATGATATACTCGACCTCAAGCCATCCTAGGTGAATACCATTTGTCTTTTTTCTTTCATTTCTCACCAGAGCTTAACTCCAATTGTATTCATCTTAAAGAAGAAAATCATATACAGAACACCTAGGATGGCTTGAGGGTTAGTAAATCTTTTTTTGGTGAACTATCCCTTTAATAGGTTTTCATAGTCTTTCCTGAGATTTTTAATGTAATCATATAGCAGAAAAGCAATCTTTTCAGTGGACGAAACTGATGTAACTCAAGCTTGGAAACTAAGAGCAATGATGAAAGCCTCGACCAAAGCTTTCAGTAAGTCTGTTACTCCAAAGATTCAGTTTTACAAAACTAAAGATAGATCTTCCATGGAAATACTCCCTCGTGTCTGTAACTCCAGCACTTTGTGAGTATTTTAACAGCATAAAGCAATACTGTACACCATTGGCGTCAGAGCCATTGCTTACATAATGGATTGCATTAACTCTACATCTGCCTCTAGAGCCGTGAGGCTGCGCAGGGTTTACGTGCTCAGATGAGCTCGTCTGGAGCTGTAATGTTGAGCTGAACTTGAGTTCAAACCTTTTATTTCTGTAAAGGAGTTTGTATGTTTTCTTGAACTCATGCTAAGATTGTTTGGAACAGCATAGCAATAAACTACTTTTTGCAGAATGCAGTATGCACAGAGGCTATGGGAATTTTCTGTGTGAAAGGAATACGCAGACACTTACATTTGCTAATATTATTATTATTTTCCAAATATGAATTAAAACTTAAAGTACATTTGTAAGGCACAATTTAAGTGCACATTTATTTGACATCTTAATATAATAACAAATTTTATAAAATAAGTATCATATTAACATTAATTAATTATTATATGCATTCAAATAAAATAATAATTGCAACCAGAGAGGATGATTTTAATTAGATTTCTATTTAGCATTACACTATAGCATTATGTGAATTTAATTAAAGCAATAAATAAAGTCACTTTATTTATTTTTTTATTTAATTTAATTTAATAGATTTTGTTTTTATTGTGAAATAATATTTTTTATCTGTGAATTAAGGGGGGGGGGGGGTGAAATGCTATTTCATGCATACTGAGTTTTACACTGTTAAAGAGTTGGATTCCCATGCTAAACATGGACAAAGTTTCAAAAATTAAGTTGTACGTTTGAAGGAGTATTTCTGGTCAAAAAATACTCCTTCCGGTTTGTCACAAGTTTCGGAAAGTTTTTTTTCGAGTATGGCTCTGTGTGACGTTAGATGGAGCGGAATTACCTTATATGGGTCCTAAGGGCACGTCTGCCGGAAGAGCGCGCGCTCCCGTAGAGCAGAGCACTGAGAGCACAACAGATGTTCACTGATCAGAGCGAGAGCGTCGCGAAATGTCACAAAAGAAGTGTATTTTTGGTTGCCAGGGCAAGGCAAAAAAAAAAACAGCATTAAGGGACCAGTGGATGGAGTTTATTTTTACAGAGCATCAACGGAGTTGTGCAAGTGTTTTTGTTTGTTCCCTGCATTTCGAAGATGCTTGTTTTACAAACAAGGCCCAGTTTGAAGACGGATTTGCGTATTGTTTATTTCTTAAGGATGATGCAATCCCAACGAAAAAGGGTCACGATCGTGTGTTGGAACCGCAGGCGGTGAGTAAAACTGCTTCAAATATCTCTGCCTTCTTGTTAGTGCGTCCGCCTCCCATGCCGTGACCCGGGTTCAAGCCCCGCTCGGAGCGAGTCGTTGCTGCTGCTGCTCTAGTTCAGTTTCAGCCTCGGGATCTGATTCTGGATCATTAATATAAGGCTGAATCTGACTGTTAGCCATGGTTTGTTTTGGATGTTTTTTTCCTCACGGTAATGTCACAGCTTCCAAACGCTTTCAACGCAAAAGCCTACTCGCGCTCGTGATTCTTTAGCTCCGCCCACATGTCACTCTTCCAGCCGGTCGTGTTTTTCCGGAAAAAAACGGTACAGACTATCTTTCTCTTATGAATATAATAAAACTAAAGACTTTTTGGAGCTATGAAGGATGCAGTACTACTCTATAGGTACTCAAAATTAACAGAATATTGAGTGAAAACGAGCATTTCACCCCCCCCTTTAACATTTCTTTGTGTGATTCGACCCAGTGTTCTACATTCAACAGCTATTGTGTTCATTAATGCAGCAAACCAGAACTAATGACCGATGACCTTACATTTTGTTAATTCAAGGTCAACAACAACGAGAGGGAGTGTAATAGAGAAAAAAGGGGATAAAAAGAAAGATCAGGAGAGAGAGAACATCGCCTTTCCTTTTTCAAGTGAAGGAGTTTGTTTTTGGCACATGTTTATATGAGAGATAGAAAGAGTGTGAGCAAACAGAGTTTAAATAGGTCAGTAAGCATAAAGCGTGGGATCAACCAGCCTTTATTGGACTGTGACAGTGCAGGGACAGCTTTGTGCTGACAGTAGATTTACATATACTTACTGACCACAGGGTTTCTTCCCATAATCTGTGATGTGTGTGCGTGTGTGTGTCTGAGAGTGTAGCTTGATACTGCTTTACAGTGTGCTCACAGAGGTCAATCATCTTACGAATGCATCATGACTAAGCTGCTGGTATTAAAGTCTTGAACTCGTTAAAACGAATAAAAAAATACATAAAAAAAATAAACACCAAGCGATCCTTTAAAATGACCGTGAACTCTGCGAACATATAAATTACCATTCCTTGAGGGAGTCAACGTGCAGATCTTTCTTTTGCAATTTTCTCCTCCATCTCTAATTCTGGCTCTGCACAACATTCTGTAGCATCTTGGCAGTAATCGTTGTTATTAAATACGATCGATCAGTCAGTGACGCATATCTTTCTGCCGGTGGGAGGAATGACTATTGCTAGCAAAATAGATATTGGCCTAGAGACCACAGTACTAAATGGGGGTTTAACAGTCAGTCTTCAAGAACATTTTTGTAATAAATGAAAGGCAGTTTTCAATTTTTTAATCCTTTTATGTGTTTTAAGGTCTTTTGAAAATGACTCAGTCTTCTGAATTGTAATTATGATGTAAATGTATTTCAAAATTTCAGGAGCGTGCGCTTCCTCCGCATTTGTTAAGTCTGTGTTCCCTTATAATTGGTTTATCTCAGGATTGGGAGCGACTATAAAACATTATTGTTTTAAGGAAACCGTTTTGAGAGATTAGTGCCGGCAGCCCTCATTTAGCCATTTAACCCTCCACTCCATCCTTCTCATTGTGTAGTCTAAGATTGAGAAATATCTATAGTTCTACAATGAATACCAGCCAAATAAGATGAAACACAAATGATTCACATTTCTATGGACTGAATTATTGACCGGAACAAGCAAAAACGACATCTTTGATGCACCATGTTTAGCCCATGTCATAGCTATCAGTTATGACTCGAAGCTTCGGGCCGAATGGGAGAACCATTTTAAGTTCCATTTTTAGTGATATATGGACTTAAATCAAGCCATCCGAGCCATTGTTGATCAATAATGTTTAGCAGATTCCAAATCAGTTCCAAATATATGAACAATTTCCATTTGTTTTAGTGAGTTTTTAGTCAATATTGAAAGAAAGAAATGTTCATTTAATTTTGTGTACGCTTCGTTTGCCTTTATAATGTATAATTGTTCACAAGTATAGTTAGATTAGTTGTTCTCAGCTGGTGATGAAAGTTTGGGAAAATAATAATAATAGAAATAACCATATAATTTGTTTAGTTAAATTTAATTTAAGTTTTGTCTACATCTCCACAATCTTAGTTCATCCGTCCATGCAATTTTCAACCGATTTATGAATAAGAATGGAAAATTACCTCTCCACATCATCCAATGAAATTTGAACTTCTTGTGCCAGATCATGATTGATTTTTGTATATATGCATGACGAATTGGCACTGATGAATTAAGCCATATTCTAAAATATATAATATATGGATTTTTTATTAAATCGACACACTGGCTTTGATTATTGATGAAAAAAAAAAGTAAAAAAAAAGTAAAAAAAAAATGTTTGGTTTATTTTTGTCTTCCATCGACCCATAGGAACTCACTGAAAGAACCATATATGGCTCGAGAGCCTAAGTTTCCAAACAGACTGTGGAATATCAGTCAGTTAAGCAAAATGCATGCAACGTATTATAGCAACTCCTCAGACTGACAAATATGTAAAAATAAACAGGAATTTTCAGACTTTTGAGCGATTTCTTTCTGTTTTGTACACAATGTCATGTTAATTATAATTCAAATGCATTTTGTTTTATTGACCACAATATTATCATTGCTATTTGTCGGAGAGGGGCATTTTTGAAAGTCATGGCCACGAACCATAAGGGCTCAAGCACCCAAAGCCCCTCCTCTGCTCGTGCCAAGGTTCAGTAATAAATCAATGTTCATGTGAATTTAGCTGTGGCACTTTGCTTAAAAGAGCATTTATATTGAATTGATTCGCTGACCTAGCGTCTAATAATGTCTTCTGCCACATGTGGCCTTTCCATCTAGGAAGGATCGACCTCATATATGACAATTCAGTGTGATCTTATGAAAGATATATACCTTAATTAATTTCCAATTACGGATAGGTGATTTGGCAGTGTTCAGGGCCAGTTGTGTGCCAGTGTGCCCCTTCTCACCCAGCTCTGAGGAAACGTGAGATGGTCATGTGATCTGCCGAATCACCGGGTGGATGCGTATTTACAGTACCTGTATCTGCATGGAAACTCATGAAGGTATTCTTTGACCACCTTGAAATGATTTAGTATACTGATTTTTTTTTTTTTGTATCATGTTAGACTGCGAATGTGACTGTTGACATGTGAAACACGTTGGTTTCATTCTGGGCTTTGTGATGACATACTCATAATGCAAAAACTGTTATAAAGATTGCGTATATTATTTTTTTTATTGTCAAAATATTTCAAAGTATTATGCAAAAGTAAATGTTCACGAGAATCACTGATAAAACTGCAAAAAAAGATAAAAAAAAATATGTGAAATGAAATTAAAAATGTGTGAGTAAACATTTCAGGAAATGGCTGCTCTAGATTACCAAGTCCCTCTAAAGATTTAGTGAAAATCATGAGAGAGGATGTAAGCATCACTGAAACACACACACACACACACACACACACTGAGAACATAGTGGAGTTAATTACTTTCCATGGATAAAGGCAAAAGCAAGATAAAAACGAATGAGAAAGTGAAAGAGAAGTGGTGAGAGATAGAGAGAATTAGCGTTAATGCTTCCAGGCATTTGTTCAGTCATTTCGTTAACAGCCTGATCGATTATCTGTCAATGTGTCTTGTAAGTGCATAACCTTAGATGTGTCCTTATTCACTTACATGGGAGAGCAATCAGCTTTAACATAGTGCAGGGCACACAAACACACATACATATATATTCAGCATCTGATATAATCTCCTTTATTATATAGACCTCTTGTAGTGATAAACATTGAAATAATCAGGTCCACGTTCTGTTATCCACTAAGATAATACCACTGTCCTCATTACAACCCAACAAACACAGCACATGTGTATGTCTGCAGACATCTCTGTACTGCTGCTGTCTTCTTGCTGGAAAAAACAGGTCAGAGCTGTCTAACTAACCAGACACTAAACTCATGCAGTATACTGGTATTAAAACATACTGCATACCATATCGTAATTTTGCACATTTTAAAATCTGACCTATAGTAACACAGTTGCACACTTTTAAAGTGAGATGTCCAGTTAGTAGCACTAAAAGCACGGTCAGTTTTATCCGAAACAGATGAACATGAATCTGGCTACGTTTTGTGATGTTAATCGTTGTATATATTGCAACAACTCTGAAAAAAATGTTTGATCAGTGGCATTAAAAAATTAATAGGGATGCATCGAAATGAAAATTCTGGGCCGTCATTTTACCAGCGTTGCCCTGTACAGCTGTACTACACCATGTTACAGCACAGTAGCGCTATTGCACACAGGAACAAGTTAACTACATGGAAATTTCCTGTTGGCTACACAATTGGAGCATTTGCATGGGCTGTGAGCAACTCAATGGAATGCACATTCATAAAGCAGAATATTGAGAAGAACATCAAACTGTGCAGTAACGATGGCTAAAGGGAGAGTGAAACCTGTGCGCTGAACACTGCTGGGTGGTGTGGATCGCCATATGTTTTTGGCAGTTTTTCTCTTTCGGATAAATACTGAAAATGCCATTTTAGGCCCTTTTTTCAGTGGCTGAAATTTCGGTGCATCCCTAAGGGTTAATGCTCTGTTGCATTTGAAAATAACTTCAGTAACTATGCCATTTTAGCTTGCTTTTCCAAGTCTTTGAGCTCTTATCTTTACTAGTGTTTCACAAGACTGCAATGCTGTACCAGGTGAGCTACTGAGCAAGTTTACTACATCAGAAAAACAACGCTTGTAAAAAGTTGGTTACTGCACGTGATGTCATAATGTCAAAATGGATCCGTTTCCAAATCATGCATTATGGTAAAAGGTCATTTAGTCTTTATTAATCATTAAGAAATAAAAGTTGTTGGCGTTTTACTGCCTCTATTGCTCATTTCAACTAAAACTGCAGTAAGTGGGTGTAAGAGCCAATTTTACGTTTCAATAATTTGTATGGTATTGTTTCTTGGAGTGTTGATTTCAAGCATAAACTGAATATATCATATTTGTATCTTTCTTTCTGAGGTAGTTCTGTTTTTTCCTGTATTTATTTTATATATATTTATATATATATTTCAGTACTGTTTCCTATGTTTTCTGATGTACAGGCTAATTTCTGTTCTGTTTCTTTAATGGTTACGCCCACTTGGGCGGAAGATTGAACTGGGTACTTGTTCGTGTATAGGAAATAAGGGAGAAACAGTTTTCTTACCGTTTTCGTCTGTCATTAAAAAATAACTCTTGTTTAAACGTTCAAGGTAACAGCAGTTAAAGGTTTAACAGGTGAAACCATAGGAAAGGCTACAGGAGCCATCAGGATTTTGTATAGTTTTGTAATTTTGTGTTTGGATTAAACTTTTTTGATTGACTTCTGTGACGAGTAAGAAGCTTTTTTTCCTGTTCCAGTGAAGTTAACATAGGACTTTGCACCTACATTCAAAGTAAGAAAACTTCTCTTTTTCGTTTGAAGCGAGCAATATTTTTGTTTTTAACGAGAAGATTATCGAGTGATTCACGCAACATCAAAGACCATAACGTTACTTGGATATTAACGGACTTTCGCGGGATTCTCGGCTGAGATTCTCCGATGCCATTTGGATTACATACACTACGGATTTTGCTGATCGGACTTAAGTGAGCTTTCACAACTTTTTCGGACGTTTTGGGGATATTATTGGACTTTGAATATTGCTGAACTTTGCTGCGTCATGGTCCCGCCATGTTTGCGTTTCCACACAGCATCGCAAGAGGGCGATCTCATCTGCTTTCGTGATGAACGCAATGCGCGCTTTGAGCACGAACATTGATTACTATGGAAACAGAGGAATTGAACGCGGCCTCTAAAAGAGTGCCGAAGATGACTGTTAAAGCACAAGAGGAACGGCTTCATCACTTGTTGGGAACTAGAAGAGCCAAGCTGGGACATTTAACAAGGCAAATGAGAGAAATTGAAGCTTTGCTTGAGGACTCTGGTAATGTTGACACTGTGTATGATTGTATAAATGGTGAGTTTGCACAGTCCTTTGCTGCATTCCAAGACATTAATTATGCAACCAGAGAATTTATGTCAGATGATGAGGCATATTTAGATCAGTTACATTGGTTCGAACCGAAGTCTCAAGCAGTTAAGCACTTTGTAGACAAGGTTAAAGACTGGGTTGAAAAAGTAAAACTCCAATCCAAGGAGGCAGAGCAATGTGATGCAGAGGTTGAATGTAATGACAGTGCCTCAATGGTTATCTCTTCTTCACAACTGCCTCTCTTTCCAAAAAAATCTCGTAGTCAGGTGGCTTCAGGTGTTTCATCTACAGCTTCTTCTAGACTGAAAATTGAAACTGAAAGGGCAGAGCTGTTGGCACGAGCTAATGCGTTATTACAGAAACAAGAGCTTGAGAGAGAGGAAACTGAGCTAAAAGCAAAGATGGAAAATTTAGAGCTCCAAACTGCTATTGCTGCGGCTGAAGCCAAACTTCAGGTTTTGTCCATGTATGAACCAGCTCGTAGTGTTTCTGATGCATCTGGTAATGCAGCTAGGGCTGCCACTATTGCAGAAACCCTTAAAGCTACACCTAATCAAGTAGTACGGCCAAAAACATTTTCTCGTGAGCTAGCACCTGATACTGATGCAGTTCCAAGAGACAGTGATGTGCATCATGATTTTGCTAAATCACAACCAACAAGGTCAGATGTGAGAATTCCTTCACATGTTGATACAGGAAGCTTGTTCAACATAATGCAACGTCAAAATGACATTGCTGAGATTTTCATAAAACAGCAGTCTTTATCTACTCTTCCACCTATGGATATTCCAGTGTTTAGTGGAGACCCGCTGGATTTCACATTCTTTATTCGAGCCTTTGAACATGGAGTAGAGAGTAAGACAACAAATAACAAAGACAGATTGTACTTCTTAGAACAGTTTACCAAGGGGCAACCAAAGGTTCTGGTACGCAGCTGTCAACACATGCCTTCTGAAAGGGGCTACAAAGAGGCTAAAAGACTACTCTACCAACATTTTGGTAATGAGTACACAATCGCCACTGCCTATACAGAAAAGGCACTGAACTGGCCAGCTTTAAGGCCTGAGGATAATAAAGCCTTAAATGAGTTTGCTCTTTTCCTTACTGGTTGTTGCAACACCATTGACAGTGTGGAATATGTTGAGGAAATGGACAGTCCAAGCAACATGCATGCAATTGTATCCAAGCTTCCTTTCAAACTGAGAGAAAAATGGAGAGCAGTTGCCTGTGAGCTTCAAGAAAGGACTGGCTTGAGAGCAAGATTCTGTGACTTGGTTAGTTTTGTAGACAAGCAGGCAAAGATTGTTTCGCATCCACTGTTTGGCAATATTCAGGATAACACGATGGCAAAAGACAATCTCAAATTCAAAACAAACAGATCAAGTAACTTGCAAGTGAAAGAAAGGAAAACCACATTTGCAACAAGTGTAACACCTGTTCCAGAACCCAAAAAACAAAGAACAATGGAAAAAGATCTAGCAAAAGCAAGCCATGAAACCCTCTGCTTATGCTGTAATAAAAACCATGGATTGGACGTTTGCAGCATTCTGAAGCATAAGCCACACAATGAAAAACTTGACTTTCTGAAATCTAAAGGCTTGTGCTATGGTTGTTTATTACCAGGTCACATGAGTAAAGGTTGTGTGCAAAGACTAACTTGTCAAAAATGCTCATTAAAGCATCCGACCATTCTTCATCTCCCAGACAGGAAGCCAGTGCTTCCAAAATCTCAAGATGGAGACAGCTCCTTAACTGTCACTGACACTGTCATCAGCGAAACTTGTGGCTGCACTGGGGCTGGTCATTTGGTGTGCTCTTTAGCCATAGTACCAGTTAGAGTTAAGTCCAAAAAAAGCAATCAGGAAGTTTTGACTTACGCCTTCTTGGACCCAGGAAGTTCTGCGACATTTTGTACATTACAGCTAATGAAGGAATTAAAGCTAACTGGCAGGAAAACAAACATCCTTCTGCGTACTATGGGACAGGAAAGGTCTGTTAGTACACATGTTTGCACCGAACTGGAAATAAGTGGACTGAACGAGAATAATTTTGTGGATCTCCCTCAGGTGTTCTCTCAAAAAGAGATTCCAGTTAAAGGAGAAAACATTCCGCAACAGAAGGATGTTCAGAAATGGAAATATCTTGAAGAGGTGCATCTTCCTCAGATCGATGCCGGTATTGGCTTACTAATCGGAACAAATGTACCTAAGATTCTTGAGCCATGGAAGGTCATCAACAGTAGAGGAGATGGGCCTTATGCTGTCAAGACCATCCTGGGCTGGATTGTAAATGGACCTTTGGAGAGAGAGAACATCCAAACTAACAGAAACACAGGATGGACACAGGTTATGGCAAACAGGATTTCAGTGGTAACTTTGGAGAACCTAATCCAACAGCAAATGAGGTATGATTTTCCTGAATGTGAACAAGCTGAAAATTTGGAAATGTCCATTGAGGATAGACAGTTTATGAAGTCTGTATCACAGTCCATAGAGCTTGTAGATGGGCATTACTGCATTGACCTTCCTTTGAAAAAAAAGGATGTGATGTTTCCCAACAACTATGTTGTAGCTTCTCTGCGTTCACAATTTCTAAAAAGAAAATTCAAAAGAAATTCAGCTTTCTACATGGACTATTGTAGTTTCATGGAGGACATGCTACTCAAAGGTCATGCTGAGAAAATCCCTGCAAGTGAAATTGAAGGAACCCTTGGCAGAATCTGGTACATCCCACACCACGGGGTGTATCACCCACAAAAACACAAACTTCGAGTGGTGTTTGACTGCGCAGCTACCTACCAAGGAAAATCACTCAACTCGCAACTGTTGCAAGGACCCAACTTGAATAATTATCTTATTGGTGTTCTGGTGAGATTCAGACATAAGCCGATTGCCCTTGCAGCAGACGTAGAAGGGATGTTTCATCAGGTCAGAGTTCCTGCTAAAGATAAAGATCTGTTAAGATTCCTTTGGTGGCCTAAAGGGGACACTGCACAGGAAGTGGAGGAATACAGAATGAGTGTCCACTTATTTGGTGCTACATCCTCCCCAAGTTGTGCAATCTATGCTTTGCAAAGGTGTGCAAAGGACAACAGTGCACAGCATAGATCAGAGGTAATTCAGACAGTCCTTAGGAATTTCTATGTGGATGATTGTTTGACGTCTGTGGCTACTGAACAGCAGGGTATTGCTCTAATGCATGACTTAAGGGAGATGTGTGCATCAGGAGGATTTAATTTGACCAAGTGGATGTCCAACAGTCGCACTGTACTTGCATCCATAAGTGAGGAGAGCAAAGCTAAGACAGTGAAGGATTTGGACCTGGAGAAAGACAAGTTACCATTGGAAAGAGCTCTAGGGGTTCAGTGGTGTGTTGAGACAGACACTTTGCAGTTCAAAGTAACTCTACAGGAAAAGCCTCTTACAAGGAGAGGTATATTGTCCATGGTCAGCTCCATTTATGATCCCCTTGGAATACTTTCTCCAGTTATTCTTCCTGCAAAGCAAATACTGCAGGAGCTTTGTAGAACAAAACATGACTGGGATGACAAGATTCCAGAAACTCTCAGACATCAGTGGAATCTGTGGCTGGCTAGTCTTCAGAACTTGAATGACTTTCAGGTTGAAAGATGCATGAAGCCACTTAACTTTGGTGAAATCACCTCAGCGCAGCTGCATCATTTTGCAGATGCCAGTGAGCTGGGTTTTGGCACAGTGTCATACTTGCTCATGGAGAATCACAGAGGTAACCAACATTGTGCATTTGTTATGGGTAAAGCAAGGGTTGCTCCAGTAAAAACAGTTACCGTGCCACGTCTTGAGCTTACTGCAGCTACAATGGCTGCTAGAATGGACAATATGCTGAAATCTGAATTGGACTTGATTCTTCAGGAATCTGTATTTTGGACAGACAGTACTTCAGTCCTGAAATATCTCAACAACGAAAGCACACGGTTCCGTACATTTGTGGCCAACAGGGTAACTGCAATCAGAGAGCTCTCAAAGGCGTCGCAATGGAGGTATGTGAATTCTTCTTCCAACCCGGCCGACATTGCCTCAAGAGGACTTACTGTAGATGCTTTCCTTAAAGCAAATTCATGGCTCACAGGTCCATCCTTTCTGACAAAGCCAGAATCAGAGTGGCCAAAAATGCCTAGTTACACCCTTAAGTTATCTGTTAATGATTTGGAAGTTAAGGAAGTCTGCGTAAATGCAGTGAGTGCAGACAATTCTGACTATACTTCTCAGTTCTTTTCACACTACTCCGATTGGTACCGTTTGAAAAGAGCCATTGCATGGTTCCTCAAGTTTAAAAGCACTCTGAAGACACTAATGGAAAAAAGAAATGAGCTGTGCCACAGTCTAAGAGACAATCTAGCAGTGAATTCTGAACTTCAAAACTTCAAATCTTCGTTGTCAGGGGTTACATTGACTGTAAGTGACCTTGAAAAAGCTGAGGAAGAGATCATTCGCTACAGCCAAACAATCATGTTTCCAGAGGAAATCAAAGCCCTCCAGCAAGGTAAAACTGTAAAACACAGCAGCGCTCTCTACAAGTTGTCACCAGTTTTGCAAGACAAAATTCTAAGAGTAGGTGGCAGACTAAGCAGGTCATCTATGCCTGAGGAGGCCAAGCATCCTGCTATTTTAGCAAAGGACCATCCTGTTTCACATCTGATCTTAAGATCAATTCATGCAGATGTGGGTCACAGCGGCCGTAATCACATGTTGTCAAAGTTACGGGAAAAATACTGGATTCCAAAAGCACAAACGGCCATCAGAAAAATCCTATCTCAATGCACAATTTGTAAACGCCAGCGCGGCACTACAGGCAAACAATTCATGGCTGACCTTCCCCGTGACAGGCTTTTGCCAGATGAACCCCCATTCACAAATGTAGGCATTGATTATTTTGGCCCATTTGAAATCAAAAGAGGAAGGACATTGATTAAAAGATATGGGGTAATCTTTACTTGCCTGACGTTAAGAGCTGTTCACATTGAGGTTGCCAGCTCTTTGGATACAGACTCGTGCATTCATGCACTAAGGAGATTTGTTTCTAGAAGGGGTCAGGTTAAAACAATCAGGTCTGACAATGGGACAAATTTCATTGGGGCAGAAAGGGAGTTGCAAAAGGCCATACAAAGTTTAAATAATGACAGGATTCAAACCACAATGCTTGCAAAAGGTGTACAGTGGATTTTCAATGCTCCAACTGCATCCCACCATGGAGGAGTGTGGGAACGTCAAATACGGACTGTCAGAAAAATTCTCAACTCCATTGTAAAACAGCAGTCTCTTGATGAAGAAAGTCTTCAAACGCTCTTATGTGAGGTGGAAGCAATAATCAATAGTCGTCCCATCACTAAGGTGTCCAATGACCCAAACGATTTGGAGGCCCTTACTCCAAATCATTTGCTGCTGTTGAAAGTAAAGCCGTCCATGTCTCCTGGGGTTTTTGACAAAGCAGACCTGTATTCCAGACGTAGGTGGCGCCAAGTTCAGTATATGGCTGACATATTTTGGAAGCGCTGGATCAAAGAATACTTACCAGACCTGCAAGAAAGACAAAAGTGGCAAAGCCTAGTACAAAATCTCAAGCCTGGGGACGTTGTATTGGTTGCTGATGATTCCGCACCACGAAACTCTTGGGTAATGGGACGTGTGCTACAAACATTCACAGACAACAAAGGTCTTGTGCGGCAGGCCCGAGTGAAAACAAGCACAAACATTCTTTTACGTCCTGTTACTAAGCTTTGTTTACTTTTAGAGGCAGATTTATAGTCTCCTATCTGTTATGGGCTTATCACCTAAATTCAGGTTAACATCTTATTGAAGAAAAAAAAAATTGGAGATTCAGTTGAAACTATTTGGTATCTTTCTTTTATGTAATTTGTTTGGCTCTTTAGTATAAATAGGTTGTTAATTGTTTCGTTGAACACAAAGACAATTAGGGGCTGGTGTGTAAGAGCCAATTTTACGTTTCAATAATTTGTATGGTATTGTTTCTTGGAGTGTTGATTTCAAGCATAAACTGAATATATCATATTTGTATCTTTCTTTCTGAGGTAGTTCTGTTTTTTCCTGTATTTATTTTATATATATTTATATATATATTTCAGTACTGTTTCCTATGTTTTCTGATGTACAGGCTAATTTCTGTTCTGTTTCTTTAATGGTTACGCCCACTTGGGCGGAAGATTGAACTGGGTACTTGTTCGTGTATAGGAAATAAGGGAGAAACAGTTTTCTTACCGTTTTCGTCTGTCATTAAAAAATAACTCTTGTTTAAACGTTCAAGGTAACAGCAGTTAAAGGTTTAACAGGTGAAACCATAGGAAAGGCTACAGGAGCCATCAGGATTTTGTATAGTTTTGTAATTTTGTGTTTGGATTAAACTTTTTTGATTGACTTCTGTGACGAGTAAGAAGCTTTTTTTCCTGTTCCAGTGAAGTTAACATAGGACTTTGCACCTACAGTGGGTAAGTTTTGCAAAAATGTAGGTAGAGGCAAATTTTTGAGCGTATTATAACAATTGTGTTTTGTTTTTAGTCTGGTTTCTCACCGAACTAGAATGGTTTCCGCGTTTCGTTTTTCACCTTAGTAACCAATGAGATGACTGATTACTTGCACGTCTCTTATTTACCCCTAATCAGTTTGTGTACTGTATATCAAGCCTTCTTTCTGTTCAAGATATCTCTTTATCTTGTTTTACTTCAAGTTAAGTTTTTTCTTTTCATCAAGATTTTTTTTTTCTTATATCTTTTTTTTTGTGTGTTTTATTAAAAATCCTTATTCCTTGTTTCCTTCACCTGTTTCTATGTAGGCATTTAATACATTTTTTAATGTAAATATTTAGCTTTTAGTTATATCGTTTTTTAAAAATGTAATAAAAACAATCAATTTCAAAATGAATAAAATGTATTTAAAATTAAAACAATGTTTTTTATTTGATTTAAAAGACTTTGCTCGAGATTTGAGAAAAAAAACAAAACAAGCAGTCTAAAAATGATACTGCTGCTCATTACAGTTGTGGCTGGTTTGGAAAAACATGACTATGTGACATTTGAATATATTCCACTTAGACCAACTAATGACCATTAAAATGTTCAGTCAAATAAAAACATCAAAAGCTAAGCTATATTTTAAACAAGGACTTCAGAACAAACACAGAAACAGCTTGTGCTGAAATGCATTTAGCCCCATTGCGGTTTTCAGTGAAGTGCTTAGCTGTGACCTGTAAGAGCCTTCAATGGTTTAGTCCAGCTAACTGAAAACTAGCGGCACATTTCCCTTAGAGAACCATGAATCCATCAACCCCGGAGAGAGTCTTCATCAGATCCTCAATGGATGGCCCATAAATGTATTGATCGGTAGTTAGCTAACATTCTTTAACATAAACCTTGCTACATTTAAGCATTTTACAACATTTTCTCAGAGAGAATAGTATAGGTTGTTATCAGTGACAAAAACAATTAGGAAAAAGAGCTTTATAATAGCAAATTTTGCTTAAATAGCTGATTCCAGCTTAGCACTTTTCCACAGAATCTTTCCTCGAGTTGTATAAATGCAGCTCACGTTCAGCACTCAGGGTCCACATACGCAGGTGTCTGAATATGTCCCTCAATTCTGGAAAAAGAGTCCAGAGGTGAGACAGAGAGGGGACGTTTTATGTAAAGCTGCTTTGTTTTATGCAGGACGAGGGTAGTGCTCTGTGGGTCCTTCTGAATAATGCAGAGACGGGATGAGCCCTCCTGTTTGTCATGGAAAGGCATGGGGGGATGCAATTAAAGATTTATATGGGCCACTGGAGAGTGTCCACTCTACTGTGGTCTAACTTGGCTAAAGTCTTTTGTACCCCTGTCACTAGGGTCATATACAGTATGTCCTATGAAGAAGACAGATAGGACAGGGGCCCTGAATAATACAGATGTGAGGCAATGAAATGACCAATCCCATAAGAGCTCCCCAAGTCTCTGGATTAAGAACACTTCAAGTGTTTAATTTCTGCTAGTTTTATGCACAAATAAACGTTTTACGCATTATGCTTTGTCTTTAGCATCATTGAAAAACAAAATGCAAATTTATTTATAATGAAAATGTAAGGTAAATGATGATAGTTAACATACATCACATACTGTAAGCACTGTTTCTAAATGGATCCGAACTCTCTACAAACTTACTACAAAGTCAAAAAAATGTACAATGTCAAAACAAAAGAAATTAATCCAGCAATGTAATTGCCAGTTCAGTTAATTATATGGTTTGATCAAAAAAGATTCCTGCTGTGTAGTAATGTGGTGCAGTGTAATAGTAGAAAGACATGGGTTGACTAAAGAGTTATTTTTCACTGAAGCTGGTGGAACAGCGGAGTCTTGCAAGTGAATCTATTTAAGAAGCCTAATAGGAAGCAAAATTGAACAGAAAGACCCTCATGCCCTCAACCTCCAGCCATCATCAAACTCCTCAGCCTCTAGCACTTACGCAGCATATGCTGATGAATCTGCACACTTTTAAAGTAACAATTTTTCACTTGTCGGTTGTGATTCTGGTCCAAGGCCGAGGACGTGTGACAGCTCCACACTCTGCTCCTCTCCTTCAGCCTCACATTCATCCAATAGACAGATTTAGGGCTGGGAACTGGCTTGCACACCTTCTCAAAATAACACGGCACTTTTCACACAAAATCCGCACCTTTCCTCCGCAACCATTACTGAAGTCCCACCTCTGAAAACACACACACACTCTTCTAATGGAAACAAGGGCCCCTAGCTACCTCCAGCCTAGAGAGATAACGAGAGTGAGCGTGGTTTGGAAAGGTTAGATGTGGTATCGATCAGTTCTCTCGGTCTGAGACTTTTTACCACGATAGAGTAATTGAGGATGAAGTAGGCAGAGCATGGTGCTTTACCAGCCACATCACCAGCTGTAGTGCGCTACTGGAAAGGCAGCTGCTCTTGTCAGGGCTTTCCTCCAAGGATCCTTAGTACAGAATGCTGAACAGTAAGATGAGAACATCTCTCACACACACACACACACACACGCACGCACGCACACACACACACACACACACATTTCCCCTTGAACCAAATCCAATTTTTCATCAAGCTAGGATTAGTTTCCCCCTAAAAATGAAAATTCATCATTTACTCACCCTCAAGTTGTTTCAAACTTGCATGATTATTTTTCTTAAGTTGAACACAGAAGGAGATGTTCGGGAAAATAAAATGCTTACACTGCTCTTTTCCATACGGTGGCAGTAAATAATAATACATTTTTATAATAAATTAAATTACATTATAATGCACAATATGAGAAATGTATATTTATTTTGAGATTTTAAAATGATTATATAATTGATTTTTAGAAATATTAACTTTGTGTGGGTGTTAGATAATGGCAAAGATAATCTTAAATGATCATGTGCAATTAAATATCCAATATAAAATAAAATTTAATTATTGGTACCTTTATTTAATACATTATTAGCAAATCTTGCCAAGTTGTAATCTGCTTAATGCGATTATAAGGATATTATGAATATTACCATCATGATTTTCTGTAGGCCTAAAGCTAAAAATTTGACTTGACATTGTCAATGTATATATTTATATATATAAAATTATTAATCAATTAATTAGAATTAATTAGAAATAATAATAATATATGAAACTAAATATATTTAACATTGGTACCAGTTATTATTATTATGCATTCCTATACTGTCAAGCTCCAAAAATGACAAAAGCATAACAAAACAATCATAAAAGCTCTTCTTAAGTCATAATGTAGAGAATAAGTGCTTATATAATCGGTCTGTTTATCGGAAGAGAACTGAGCTGGACGGTGACATCACTGGATCAACAATAAACTGACTTTAACTGTTAAACTGACTCTTTCGTTTATTATCTGCTCATATTTTTCCTGTTGAGCATTGTAAAGCTGCTTTAACACAGTCTGTATTGTAATAAACGCAATGTATTTTGTTTAAAGCACTATATAAATAAAGGTGATTGATTGATTGATTGATAAAGCACTACATAAATAATGTGACTTGCCTGTTCCTCACCAAAGCTATCGAATGGCTGTAGATGACTTGTATAGACTGCTTCTATGGTACTTTTATTGTACTTTTTTGGAGCTTGATGACATTCATTTTTCTTCACATTCACGGTATGGAAAAGAACTGCATAAATATTCTGCCCTGCTTTTCTTTACCAGAGATGCAAGCAAGTCATAGATTTGGAACAACTTGAGGGTGAGTAAATGATAACAGATTTTTCATTTTTGGGCGAACTAATCCCTCAGGACTAGATATGCAGAGCAACATGCTTATGTGATAAAAGAAAATAATTCTTTTCAGTGTCACCATGAGCAATTAATGGCCATGTGTGAGCATCAAGACTGAACTGACATGGAATTAACAGATGAATTCCGAGGCCTGTGAAACAGATATAAAGGAGACGACCTTGTCAAATCATCAAAGTAAAAGAAAGACATAAAGTATCTAGTGATACTCTGTAGTTTGTATAGAGTCCCAACTCTGTGATTGAGCATTCAATCACGAGCGGTTGGAAAATAATCATCCATCTCTCAGTAATTTAGACTTTGCTCTTATCAAATGTCAGATATAAATAATCTAAGCCAACGGCCTGACCGTCCAGTCTGCCATCTGTAATGCTCAAAAACTGGCACAACCTGACAGACAATCCATTGTGGATGGCAATGGTGTTGTGTGTCCTTGCAGTCTTGATAGATTCAGCTAAGACTGCCGTATAGTTGCTGTGCTCTTTCACAGGGCCATTCAGTTAGCCAGTTAAACACACTGGCAGCTCTCATTGCCACCCAACAAGCAGAAATGAGAACAAACTTTCTTTTTTTTACTCAGTGCATCAAATATTGCCCGAGGGCCTTATGAGCTTGTGAAAATCTCAGAGTGGGTCTGCTATTATAGATGAAAGGAATAGTTTACTCACTGTCATCTGTCAGCATTTATGAATTTCTTTCTTCTGCAGAACAGAAACAGTGAACTTTGGAAGAATAACCTGTCCGATCTTGTAGATGAAAGTGAATGAGTATGGAAATACTATTCCAGAATATGGTTGCAAGTTTCTTGGCATTAATATGATATAAATAAAAAACAGACAGATCGATGGGTAGATAGATGGATTGTACTGTATGTATTTAGTTTTTATATTTTACTGTGTTTAATCAATCAGTCTTGTTGGACCTGAACCCTTAATTCTTTCCCCCGAATGCATTACCTGTGTTAAATTTCTTTGAACGTCAGTCCATCTAGATGTAATAAGCACTGCCACTGTTGCAAAGTTGCTGAAGGTGCAGAGAAGGCAATAAAGTGAGGATTTCTGATGAGTCACACAACGGTAAAGGATCATGGGAAAAGGGCAGAGGACACTTGGCAGGAGATAGGAGAGCATGGAGGGAGATTTCTGCTGTTATTTCACACAAAAAAGAAAAGCAAGCAAGGAAATTGAGTACTGAAGAGGTAATATTGCTGCACAGAAGCTGCAGCTGGTGTGCCTGTATGAATGATATATACCACACCTGCTCTTTCAGAGGCACCAACCCTGCCGCCTGCTGTGAGATCCGAAACATCCCGATCACGGATGCGGAGCTCCTATAGGTCCATTGTTGTAGCGAGTGAGCTCCCTCACAGGGAGGAAGAGAGAGAAACCACAAGTTTTCCTCTATTACCCCCTACTCTGGCAGCAATCATCCTAGCATTCAGCTGTGAGCCGTGGCTGAGGGGTCATCTGATCCAGCGGCGCAGGCCAGGAGGGTAAAAACTGTAGAGCAGAGGTGCACAAAATGAGCCACACACAAAATTCACTTAAGTGTACAGTTACACACAAACCCACCCGAAAGAGTCATATCAAGCCAAAAGCCTTTCTCATGTGATGGCAAATACGTATTTCATGATTATTAATTATGTTTGCACAAATAAATAATTTAACATGTTGTTTCGCTATATGTATATGTGTGACTGTGTATATATATATATATATATATATATATGTTTAGATTTATGGCTTGTGATGGAAACAACAACAAATGCTGCTTTAAAATTGATTATAATTTATGTTTCCATTAAATGACCCACAAAAAAAAGTTTGTTAGCGAAACCATTTTAATGAAAATGAGATTATCATAAAAACACACATACTCTGCACACACTCATATTTTTTTTCTTTTTGAAGAAATTTTGGGTAACGGTTGAACAGTTGGGCTACACTACAATTTGTGCAAAAAACAAAACAAAAACAATTAATTATATAATAATTGTAATGAAAAAGTGTACACTATTGTTAACCTTAATATTAATGTCAGACAGACTAATATATATATCACGAATATTAATGAGGTATGCACAATATACTTAACATGATCTTTAACGGTCTTTTATAAATAGTGTGGTCTGAAGTAGAGTAGTTTGGCCCTGTGAAATCCCTCTTTAGGTGCAGATAAGACAGGAGTTTGAGCAGAAGGGTGTGCTAATTACAGGTTTGCATTAAACAAGCCCCACTGAGACTATAGCCTAGACTCTCTCTAGCCTTTCTCTTTTTTTACAATCATTCCCCACTCTTTCTCATTCTCTTCTTTCTCTGTTTATGTCATTTACCTTCCTTTTTGCTTTCTTCGTTCCACCCTGGTTTCCTTCTCTTCCAACTCCTGCAAAATCATCAGCGGTCTCTCCCGGAATAGAAAAGCCATTACTTACATTTAAAGCTCAAGTAATACATTGTGAAAATCGCAGGCAGGCAGATTTGGATTAACCTCGGCTTTCCGTACATCAAAAGAAAAATGCTGTCTCCCTGCGGTCGCGTTCAAGTTATGTGCCAGAAAGAAGGGGAAAAACATATTTCAGTGCCATTTTTTTGCATTAAATTGCTTTTCCGGTTGATTCTCGCGAGTCAAGCTGCTTTTCATGGCTCTACCAAAGATGTGCAGTCACAGGCCAAAAGTTCAGCAACCTCATCAAAAGCATGGGTTGTTTTCTGAAACAGCATATTCACTATGAGTCACGCTCAGGCTGTGTTTGTGGTGATGAGTTGGAGTCAGACTTGAACAATATGAGGAGGGGAGAGAGAGAAGAAAGATAAATCAGAAATAGAGACATCTGTCTGTCTATCTGCAGGGTATAAAACTATACAGTATGTCCATTTTCATTTTATTTCAGCTTTAGCAACCATGTTACAAAAATGTACAATGATATATTTATAATAGGATGTATTTTATTATTTGTTACAATAACACATTATCCATGATAGTAAATTTGTAATAAATTGATCATTAATATGAAAATGTAAAAAATATCGAATGTATTTTATTAAAATGTAATAAAGAAAGAAAGTAAAGCAGAATGGGTAACAGGTTGGAAATTTGGACTAAAGCTGTTTCTCAATAGAGCTTATTTAGTTTGGGAATAAATATTGGTTTATTATAGTTATCTCTAACTTATATTTCTCATAAATCATCTTTTACTGTAATTTAGGCAACGGAGTTGAATGATTGAGCTTGACAAAGACAACAGTTTGATCAATAATGTAATAATTTTATTATAATGAATATTATATATTTATTGTAATGAATATTATATATATATTATACACAATATTTTATTGTATATATATTATATATTTATTGTAATAAATATTGTATATATATTATTGTAACAATATGCAAATCTCCATATTCATCGGGAAGAAGGAGGCGGGAACCGGCGCACAATCAAAACTCATTTTAATATTCAAAAGTAAATACAAATATACCGCTCACGGGGACCTGCGGGAACCTGGGGGTAGGACAGACGAGGCGAGAGAAAAGGAGATGGAAGGAGGAGCGACAGGGACGAGAGAGGGGAGAGAGGAAACAAAAAAAAAAAAAATCCGGTTCCCAGACGCACTGCTGCTCGCCCTCCACCGGCTGGGTGATCTCCTCCGCGGTGCCCGGCGGTGGCACTGGACGGCCCTCGGCGGACGGCACGACACTCCTCCGCCGCCCGGTGGACGGCGACGGCTCCTCCGATTTTGGGCAGCGGCAGGAGTCCCCCGTTCCCTGCCCCTCCGGATTCCATCACGGAGGCGGCAGGCTCCGGCCCCCTGGCGAACGGCGCCGACTCCTCCGCTCCCTCACGGACGGCAGCCGCCCCTCCTTGTCGTGGGCGGTCAGCAGCGAGCTCGCCCGTCCCCGGCAACTCGCTCCAGCCCACCGCCTCGAGCGTCCCTGGCGGCACATACCTCGCCAGCTCGAGGGCACCGCGGATTCACCACAGCTGCGAGGGATCTTCAGCAGCGCGTCCCTCCTTCTCCCGGGCTTCGGCACCACTGTAACAATATGCAAATCTCCATATTCATCGGGAAGAAGGAGGCGGGAACCGGCGCACAATCAAAACTCATTTTAATATTCAAAAGTAAATACAAAACGGCGCACCAGCCCCTCACGGACGACTGGTGCGCATAAATAAAAAGCAAACATAAAATAATATCCCAGGCCTGGTCCTCTCTCGTCCTTCACGGTCGTCACTCCAGTTTTATATCCTTCCATCTCCTACGTGGGACTCGATACTAGCGGTGGGGCTCAGGTGTAGCTCATCTCCAATCACTACACCTGGCCTCACTCCTCGTTCCCACGCCTCTCGGCCCCGCAGCACTCGCCACAATTATATACTATATTGTATTGTATACATATTATATATTTATATTAACATCAATTTATTTTATACAGATGTTTAGTTACATTAATATTATATACAAAATCAATTAATACATCATTATATTATGTAATATGTAGTTTGGGACCAAATGTTGGTTTATATTTCTCATGATAAATTGTTTTTTTTTTTTTTACATTTTTCATACACTAACTTGGGTAGCAGGGTTGAAAAACTGGGCTTGACAGACGCAATTTTTTTTGTAATTTCAAAATTAATATATAATTTAATTATTTCATACATTATAGTTAACATGTATAAATATATATTATCAAGCATCTTAAGTAGTTGTCTTGGACTTTAGGAACCTCATTGTAGATAATAAGTCATAATTTAATTCATTTGCAAGATTTCTGTAAAAACTGAAATTTCCCAAATTTGAGGGTCGGACCTTTTGCCTGGAGAAACGAAACGAGACAAAGCTGTAAAAAGCAGCACAGGGTTTGCTGATGAGATGGGATAGTTTCCCACTGGCTGCAGAGAAAGAGGAAGGGAAAGCACAGTGTGGGAGGTGCTGTATTATTTGCAACATTAGAAATATGCATATCCTCAACTTCATTACAAAGTATGTGGGTGTTAAGTGTGCAATCTCTTCTGACACGGGCAGCTATAACACATTCCCACTAACACTGAATGTGTGTGTGCGTGTGTGTGATGAGGCGTGCATGAGAAAAACATTTGTAAATATTAGGCTCAAATACTCTAAATCTCCTGTCTTTATCCTCAACCGCAGGACATGATTTGCTTCCTATCCGAAACTGGTTGATATATTTAATCTATTTTTGATAAATTAGATCACTGAAGAGACATTGATCTTTAAAAGAAAATCATTTGTTTTCAATCCCTTTCTATCTACTTGAACCCTTACAATATTCTTTTCTATTTGCACACATGAGATATCAAACCTTCCTATTATTAATTCCCATCTCTGAGGGAGCATCCGTAATCTACATGATCTTCTTCCCTACCTTCAGTCTGCAGCAGCAGTATCAAGGATGCAGAGCAGATCTGAGGGATCAAATGAGCATCCTCGTGAGCTGTGAATCCCACAGCTGTCCGCCGTCCTGAGATCCTATATTAATCAGTGCATGAAATTCAGCAGTTCCTGTTGAAGCAGCGTATTAGCCCATCCTGGAGCTGTTTCGTTATGAGATCGCTGCTCACTATGGACTAACATAACGAGAAGTGCTGTATTTCACTGTACCTTATGCTGAAATAGAAGAGACCTGTTGCTGTATTAGACACTAGAAGCTGTCAGAGGCATAGAAGTTTTTAAGGCAGTGCTGTTATTGATACGCCTTTTATTCTTCTAAGAAGCACTAACCCACTGTTTACAAAACGAACATGCAAAGAAAGTCAAATGGCCTTTATAAAAAATATAAAACAACGATGTCAGATGATTTTCAAGTTGGAGTAGTTATTGAGCTGAGTTTTCGCCCTAGCATATGAAGAGCTAACCATGTGTGACCTTTCCAACGTGATTATGTGATGCGTGATGCACACCGCGAAGCAGGTTCAGGATGAGCATTTGTGGTTAAAAAGTATATACATTTACTTTTTTTTTAATTTAAGTCCATTATATGGAGAAAAATCTTGGAATGAAGAGCAAAAATCATCAGGGATGCAGTAATTATTTTATTATATTTATTTTATTTGCTGTTAACAACTGATAATTGCCTCAATTTTCCACTGGTTGGACGAACATTTTCCACCCGGAAGCCGATTGATACACAGATGATTATCTTGAAAGGTGGCATGTAAATTATAAAAATATACCTATATGATTAGAGTTCAATTGACAGCAGGGTTAGAAGTTAACGGGGGCTTGTGTCAAAAGAAAACCCCACAAATTCAAAAATTGCCCCTTCACAATGAAACAATCAATTACAACTGCAATTAAAAAGAAATGTGAAAATTAATGAAAAGTGTATATAGGCAGAATTACATTTTGATTCGCTCACACTGCATCAGAATGCTATTTAGGTTTTTTTTTTTTTTTTTTTTTGCCAAGCACAATCAACGTTAAGCCAATCACACTTGTGCTTTGAGCTTAGGAATGCAATGGCCAATCAGAGACACTTAGATTAATCAGCACTGGAAAGTTGTTGTTGTTGTTGTTTTTTAAATGTATTCTAATAATCAACATTCATAATCATTATTATAATATCAAGAGCAATAATCAACAATAAAGATTTTTTTGTCATAATATTGCAGACATATTACCTCCTGTTCCTGTTGTTATTGGCGACAGTTTAAATTATTTTGATTGATTTAAGTAATTGGCTAAATTTAAGTATTTGACATCGAAGTATATAAGACAACATAGAAAAAAAATATTAAGGTGGTGATAAAAATTATGTAATGTAATTAATGTAAAAAATACCAGGGGAGATAAATTCCTAGGGGCAAAAATTGCCACTTAATGGAAAAGTTAATTTCTGTTCCTGATTGACAGTCACAAACAGCTCCCTCCTGACAGTGACCCTGCATGAGCCACTACTACACCCGAATCCAGGTGTAGTAGTGAGAGAGAGAGGACACACTAGTTAGGCTGTGTATTGAGTGGGTCCCTCAGGGAGAAGCAGGAGGAGGAGTTTTCCTCCATGTGACAGGCCCGCTGAGGCAGGGTGGTTCAGGGTCAGCAATGCTGTTATCGACAGACACATTACATACCGGAAACTAATGGAAAGAAGCCATTATGGAGAACAGGGGGTCTAGAAAAAGGAAAGTCACAGGAGCTATCTCTGTAATAATAGGGTAGAGGAAGAAAACAACCACTGAGAGAAAGAGGAAAATAACAAATCAAGATCTGGAGGAGGAGAGGAAGAGATTGCAAGAGTGGAAACACTAGTCAATGAGAGACTAGGGAATGATATGAGAAAGATTTAAGAACTTCTACAACTTCAGTGGACTCTATAAATATACTCCACATACACATAAAGCCACATGATGTGATTGTAAAATAAAATACATCTGTGCACAAACTCTACCAGCTTGGTATGACTGGTAAAAATAATTAGTGTACATTTTTGAACATAGCAGGGAATATTGCTACTTAAAAAAACTGATAAAATTGCATTTTACATAAGTTGCTACTTAATTTTTTACAAATTATTTATTTATTATGTTATGTTGTAGAATAAAGTACATCTGTTCAGCTTAGTATAAAGAGTTGGTATACATTTTGGAACAAAATAAAATAATTATAAAAGTTTATAATCATAGTTTGATAGTAGTTTGAAAAAACTGTGACCAGAATTGAAGTATTTTAAAATTAATTAATTAATTTCATTCTTTATGTAATTATAAAACTAAATGAAGCTGTGCTCATACCAACACGGTATTTTTCATTTATTTATTTAGTAACCATAGTTGGGAACTTTGCTACTAAAAAATAAATATATAATTTGAAACAACGGCTACCAGATAAAATAATATTTGAAAAGTTGTGCTTTATATTTTACAATTATTTATTGAGAGAGATTATAAAAATACATTCATCTGTGCACATACTGTACCAGCTTTGTAAAATTGGTTTATAATTAATATACATTTTTAAACAAAGTAGGAAATTGATGTACTAAAAAAATATTTAAAAATATATATTTAATGACTATTTTAAAAATGTCCTTACTACCATTCTGGGCCTTGAATGTGGTAGATGCTTTGCTGACTTACGGGTTTGGAACGACATGAAGGTGATTAATTAATGTCAGAATTTTCATTTTTAGGTGAACTATCCCTTTAAGGTTAGACTCTCTGTCTCTAATTTAAACATGAAATGCAATTATAACTTGCCTTTAGCTCCGCTGTGGCGTCTACTGGCATTTAAACAGCTGTTGTAAGAGACAAGTGAGTTTGTGAGGTGAAGGACCAGACAGGTGCATTTAGCTTGCAGCTGAGGTCTGCTAAAGCTAGCCTCTTATGCGCACAACATGACCTACTTCTGTCAGCTTCTGAGAAAAACAGTCTCTGGAAAAGAGGAGAAAAGTGTTTAAAGGAAATTATTTTTTTTTAAACAACTTAAAAGCCATTAGAACTGGACACATACTGTGTCTTTGCTGCTTCATCTGCAAAATTCTGAAGCACAGTGCCGGACCCAAGCAATGGATTATGCTAGCTGCTAGAGCTCTTATGAAAGAACGTCACATAATGCTTTACTGAGCGCAGAAGAGTCTGTGTCTCTTGAACAGATGTTAGTTTAATAAGGGCTTAGCTTCTGAAAACACGTCCTCCGGCCACAAAGTATACCTACTGAGTCGTTTACACTGGACTGATGTGAGGACACTTCCACTGCTGTGTGTTTATCCTAATGTGGGTTTTATAATAAGAACAGCAAAAAAGAAAAAAGAGAGAGAGAGAGAGCTACTGTATGTGCTCAGAGAGGAAGATAAGAGAGGAAATGGAGAACAGAGGGCTAAATCAGCTGCATAATATGGGCAGTATCTCATTCTGCAAAGCTTGTATAACAAGCCAAAGCCTCCAAAAGGGTTCTTGACATAATTGAAGCTTGTTTCAATTTTTGGGACTTGTTGTGTGTGCTGCGGAAAACACATTAAAATGAAAAATGGCTCTCAAGATAACTCGGCAGTTGATGAAGGTGCGTAATCATGAGAGGAATAAACAAAAGCTCTTAAAGGGATAGTTCACTCAGAAATGAAAATCTGCCATGATTTAATTTCATCCATTTATTCCAAATCCGTTTATTCAGCAGAACACTAGAAGCATTATTCAGGCCAATTTGGATGACTTTTGCTGCGTTTCCACTGCTGGAACTTTACCCAGGAACTAGGGACGTTGGGCTGGTACTCCATGTGTTTCGACCGCAGGAACCAGTATATAAATAAAGTTCCAGGTAAAAAAATTGCCCCTCAGAAAGTCCCTAGTACATTTTCAAAGGTTTGGATCTTTCGGGGGCGGGACTTGGGTGCTAAACATGCTGGTATTGGTTGAGTTCACACAGCATTGTGATTTCAACCAACATTTATTCAGATCATTTTCAAAATATTACTATTATTGTGTCATGAAATGTTATTTGAAAAGTATTTCAGGTGAGAATGTAGTTGTTTAAAATGCAAATATGCGGTTTATTTATAAAGACAGCACCTATTTAAAAATGTGTTTCGCTGATTTCGGTGACGATCAGCTGCACGCTATCAGCAGGAGCTCAGTGCACATGTTTACCGTGGAGAGCAGTCTCAACTAGGCTAGTCCTTCTAATATTTGCCGCTGACTCTGATGTCTCTTTAGTAGTTAAACATAAAATATAACTGTTTTGGGTAAATCAAACAGGTACTCACACTGTTTAATGCCAAATGCATGCTTAGTCGAATGTATTGTCTTTTAAAGTCATTTTTGTCCAGTGTCTGTACTATTTTTCTACAAAGTACAAAAATTTGGGTTGTGAGTGTACAGTATGCACATAATATTCTGGTGATTAAATTTGCTTCATGTGCACTGTATGCAGACCCTCACATAGACATAAAAACTGAAGTATAATTTAAGCTTAACTCTACAAATGATCCTTCACTAAACTCCGCTCCCTTGGTCACTGTAGCTCATTTAGACTAGCTTTATATAACGTTCCAAGCATGAATGAATGGTAAATAATAGAAGATTTGGGAGCAGCACAATTTCTGTGGTAACAGTTGCTAAACTAGGATTGGTCTGTAATGCTTTTAAAGGGGTAGCTCACCGAAATTAATTTCATTCCAAGCCTGTTTGACTTTTTCTTCTGTGGAACACAAAGTAGGATATTTTGAGAAATGTCTGTGTTTTTTGTTTATGCACTAATAATAATAACAATAATAATAATAATAATACATATTCTTCATACTAAGAAAAACATGCTTCTTTGAAGAACTGTTCACTGAACTGTTCTTTGAGGAACCAAAATTGGTTCTTATACTGCATCGCTATGAAAACTTATTTTTGTAACCTAAGAGTGTACAAATGGAAGTCAGTACCAAAACTACTTGGTTACCAGCATTCTTCAGAAAGAAATGCATGCAGAAATGATGCCAGAATTTAAATGTTTGGGTGAACCATCCCTTGAATGTGGCTCTTCGCAAAGGGTCAGTTTCCTTGATCTCCAAAAACGCTGAAATGCTTTGACCCCCACACAAAAACAGACATCTCAGAGGTGACTGCAGACATGCATCCTTACATTTATCCTCCAAAGGGAGCTCATCACGCGGCTGTTGGGCATCATCTCCTGTTCCATGTCTAATCTGGGCCACTGCAGCTTCTCATATTCCAGCTTCTTCTGGCGGAAGAGTTTTCACACATGCTCCTTACGAAGGGTGGCTGCTATCCAGGGCTCTGGAAGGAACAGAAATTAGTAGATTAAATGCTGCATGAGTTAGACAGAACATGCTGTACTGTGTTTATCCTGCTTCCACATGCAATAAACAAACTGCTCTTGAGAATGGCATTAAATAAATGAATAAATCATTATCAACCGAATAAATATATTTGGAAATGCATGAAATTACTCCTGGGTTTTGCTGCAGAAGAAATTACAACACGGCTCCCTCTTTTTGCCACAGTGCAGATAGAGACAGACAGTGACCCACTTAAAGTGCACTGAAAACCATGCATCACACACATTTGCATACAGAGTCCAAAATGAACACTCACCAAGTGCCAAATGTGAGTTGGAGATGGTCAGAACTTTAACAGAAAACATCTCAATATATTTGTTTTTAATCCATTTCAAGAAAGCGTATTGATTATAATCCGTATCTTGCTTATATTGTTCACATTATACCACTACAATGAAATTCTGAGGAATAGGATCACAATGGTCATGTCAGGTGTCCAAACTGAGGGTGAGTGTGTATGAGTGTTACAGAAAAAGGTACGGTGTGACGGATGTGTTTGGATGTGATGAACAAGTTCAGGATGATTCGCTTGTCAGCTTGATGAGTGAGTAAACGTGTGTTTACGGTGTTTTCCATATGTACATGTTTAGGGGCAGTTTAGGGGCAGCTGTAGAATAATTGTATAAACAGTGTTGTATATTTCATTTTATTGTAAAGTTAACTGTTCATGAGATAGATTGCCTGAGGGAAGAAACTGTTCTTATGCCTGGCCATTCTGGTGCTCAGTGCTCTGTAGCGCCGACCAGATGGCAACCGTTCAAAGTGGCCTGGGTGTGAGGAATCTAGAATGATTTTGCTAGTATATTTATAACTAAAAACAGTACAAATTAACAAAAACATTAAAACAACCATGGAAGTCCACACTGACCATACACACCACTATCTTAGACATGACATATTTTATTCAGCAAGGTCACATTAAATTGATCAAAAGTGACAGTCAAGACATTTATAATGCTGTTCTTTTTAACTTTCTACGGTCACACTTTATTTTAAGGTCCAATTCTCGCTATTAACAATATGTCAATAGGCATGCTAATAAGCAACTAGTAAATTGTGAAAATTAGTCCCTATACTAAAGTGTTATCCTTTATATTAATCAAAGATAAAATAAAAAAAGTACCACTGTTTCCACAAAAAGCAGCACAACTGTTTTCAACACTGATAATAAGAAATGTTTCTTGAGCAGCAAATCAGCACACTAGGATCCTTTCTGAAGGATCATGCAACACTACTGATCCTGAAAATTTAGTTTTGCCATCACAAGAATAAGTACATTTGAAAATATGTTTAAAATAGAAAACAGTTATTTAAAATAGTTTTCTGTATTTTTGTTCTAATCATTGCAGCCTTGGTGAGTATAAGAGACTTCTTTCCAAAAAAATATATAAATCAAAACCTTAATTATTACAAACTTCTGACAAATAGTGTATATATAGAAGAAAGTCATATGGGTTTTGAAGAAAATGCTTAATTATTAATTAAGGGTGAACTGTTCATTTAAATCATTAAGGCCAGTACTAAAAAAAAAATACAGCACATCACGATTCTCCTACATCACGATGTGTACGATGTACGGTGTACGATGACAGATCAATGTCTGCCCATGACTCTGAATCCAGCAAATTGAGCTTGTGTTTCATGCACAAGTGCTTTGATTATAATTCTAATTAAAGTAAGTTAATCAGCGTATAGGGACACAACGACCTAGTGTGCATGTAATTCAGTAACACAAGTTTCATTGGACGTGTATTGCTAGCAATCAAATCAATGTCATTTTTACTTTGTGTCGCTTCATCTGGATGAGCTATCAGGTTCATCTGCGCACAAAAACAGGCAAAACTGACGTCGACAGTCAAATAAAACAAAGTGACAGCATAATAGAGAAGTGAAAGACAAGGAAGTTATGAAAGAGTACAAGTTGGTATTTGTTATGTCTAAATTACGCCAAAATTGCAAAGAGAGATGAAGTGCAGAGTTATTCATAGAGCCGAGAAAGTGGGAGGGAGATAGGAAACTCTATTGTGCTCTCTTTAACAAGGGAAGAATAACAGAGGAAAGGGTGACTGAAATGGGCTAAAATTTGCCAACCCACTGTCACTTCTTTAGTCAGGCACAGTGTTTATAATTTTTCCCTTTGCCTGACTCATCATACCGATTAGTGCGTTGATTTGACAAAAGCTATTGAACAATGTTTTCTTTCCCAGTTTGGCACTTTTTGGGGGGAGACGAGTGTGGATGACAGTCAATCAATTACGAATCTTTAGCCGAAGTGACGTTTTTCTGTTGTTACATGACCCCCCTAGGATATGGCTTATTCTTTGTTTCGCTATTCACAATCATTTATCATTCAGCTCACTCTGCGTGAGCGTTTCATTCATTTGGACACGTTTTCTCCCATTATCAGCTGTTTAGAACAGAGCACTCGCAATTTCATGTAATTGTTATCTAATAAAGAGATGGTTCCCTCCATATTTCTTTCTCTCTCTGCTGTGACTCACATGTGTTTCGTGATCCACTCACGTCTTTTACACCTTCCAATCTGTTACTGCACTCACAGGAAGTGTCATGTTTGGATCATGACACCAAATTGTTTAAATCATAGGATGTAAAAGGGCTTTTTTGCCCATGCAGCACTAGAAACCGACTTATAAAAACTAGGGCCGGGACTTTAACGCGTTAATCGAGATTAATTAATTACACAAAAAATAACGTGTTAATTAAGATTAATTAATTACAGAAAAAAAATAGAATAACTTATTTTTGCACCGCGGAACGTTTCTCACTGGATGAGTTTCGGCGGACCGATTATACTGAAGCACCAACTAGCGTTCGCGTATCACCGCAGCACATCGAGCCTCAATTATCCAAGGGGCAAGGAACTCGACCGGAAGTTGAAGTCGGATGGGGGCTGCCATCTTTTAGCAGAACTTGACTTGCGTTAGCATTCCCATTGACTCCCATTCATTTTGGCGTCACTTTGACAGCGAATAACTTTACATCTGAGGCGTTTAAAGACTCTGTTTGTCCATTATTTATTTCTAAAGATACACGACAATGTATAAAGGGCTCCATTACCTTCTATGTTACATTATGGCCCCGTATAAACAGTTTTTGTAAAAAATAGGCTAACGATTGCGTCATAACCACTCGGCTCTCTGTCGCATTACCATACAGACAGGAGGAGAAGCTTGCAGGCAATTAACTTAATATGGCGTACTGGCGTTACATTTTAAAATACTATACAAAATAATTAATCAGAATACTTACTCCTGCTCACTCACGACAAAGAACTCCCCGCTCAAGCTCGCCGTCTCTGCAAGATTAACGATGGCAGTTTGCGCGCACAGCCACTTAGAAGATTTACATCTGGCAGACAGGTTGCTGACGTCGCCAAGCTTCGTTTGAGTCTGCGCGTCAGAAACGGAAGTGCTAAAAAACGCTAAAACTGGGCTTCATTTGTCTCAATTGAGTTCCAATGGGGTCGCTGTGTCCATTTCTTTTACTGTCTATGCAAGTATCACCTAAACGCAAAACATATAGCAGCTAGCGTGGACTTTACACTTTATGTTGAACTATTTATTATTTTGTTGGTGCAACTGGCACTTTATGTTGAACTCTTTATTGTTTTGGCCAAGGTTATTGAGAGTTGGACTTAGTATGTTATGGCCTCTGAAGCAACAGAGAGATGTTTTCTAATAGTCAGGGTTTCCAATGTTCTGAATGTACTTGACAGTATTGTGTTTTACTTAAAAAACTGTTTACAGAAGGTTCCAGCACCTATAATCTACCTGAATTTCTGAAATATACTGTTTCTAAATTGTTTCTAAATATCCTATTGCTACACTTAATGGCAAAAAATTGCACTGGCCTGCTAGACTTGGTTGAACAAAAATAAACAATATTTTGTTACTTAAGCTTATGTATTCAGTCATTATTCAATGGTATACTATAAATCCATGTGAAAAAATAATTACTTCTCACTGTTCTCAGGTCAAATATTTATATGCAATTAATTTCGATTAATTAATTACAAAGCCCCTAATTAATTAGATTAATTTTTTTAATCGAGTCCCGGCCCTAATAAAAACTTGAGTACAAATTTTCTAGTAAATATGACTTAAAATCTTTTGTCTCCCACATTCAGGTGCACCATTCTCTTAACCTTGTGATGGTGGTCTTGGTAAAGCTCCAACTTCATATTCAACTTGAACCCTAGTTGCTTTCTTAAAACATTAACATAATTGAAAGAACTGTAAGAGCATTTTCAAGCTTTCTGCATTCTACATCTGGCTAAGCTTAAACCAAATTTTGAGCTCAGCCAAAAGAATCCAATCTTTCCCTTTCCCCCAGCCTATTATGCACCTTTCCAACCTGCCCAATTCACTTAGAGTTCATTTATTGGTATGATTTGTCGAAAAGGCTTTTTCAAAATCAATTATCCATTTACCCTACACTCTCTTTGGAATAAAGGCTTATTAGATGCAGTTCCAGTCACTGCCATCAGTGTTGGAAATGGAGCTAATGAATGCTAATACATGCTAATAAATGCTAAAGACGCCGATCTATTAGAGACCAGGAAGCAGTGGCAAGTGAAACCATGCTCACACAAAATAAGACACAAATGCACAGAGGTCACGCATGTTATCTGTTACCCTAAACAGATGCTATTAGTTTTACCATAATGACCAGAATTACTGAGCAAACACAAGAATGGGTTGTATTGTTTAGTAGAATGCCAAATAGAAACAGAAACTTGATGTATTGATACACACTTTCATAATTTATGACATAAAGCAGCATAGATTTTTATTTTTAAATAATCATATCCTCTAGTGGGCCACATAAAATTATGTGGCGGGCCGGAATAGGCCTGCGGGCCTTGAGCTTGACACATGTGGTGTAGGAGTTAAAGAGATGGGCCAAGCAACAACAAATATGACAACAAAATTTTGTAAGTCACTTAAGATAAAAGCTAAATGACAAATTAGTGCAGTCTTCTCTGACTGGCCAACTGACCCAGTGCATGCACTCGTTAGAAATATAATGCCCCTTTCTATAATCGCGAGCTTAATCTTTCAGGATAAATTTAAAGACAGTGAATAATGTCCTTAGTTTTACCATCAGTTCAAGCCTGAAAGGGGAACAGAGTGGCGTGACAGACACAGTGATGAATCTCCTATATGTTTGTACACAAGCCACAGACGGTTAAGACAGCTGACTCCACTGTGTAACCCTGTCTCTCTCTACCTCACACACAAACACACACACACACACACACACGTGTGAGCACACACACATGCAATACGCAAAATTCTGCATTTGAAATTCATTAGCAAATACTAAAACTAATAACAAAACATACTTACAGTAGCTGATTCCGCAGCTTCAGATTGTCATAGCAAAGTCAGAATAACCTCCTCTCCTAGGATCACGAATTGGTCGTTCATAAAATGCATTGCTGTTCTGTTGTAAGTAATCCTAAAGATTCCTTAATGCATCTACCTGTACTTTTGGAAGGCCAAATAAAGTGCGTTTACTTTCTCCTAGATACACACAGCATCTCCCTGACATGGCTGCTTCAACACTAACTGCATGTGGTTACTGAGCCTTCTTTCTTTGTGTGAACATTTGGGTGGCATTAGTCAAAAATTTCCACATAGTGTCGTTATCATGTGGGGGCGTGTTTGAATGAGCCAAATTAAGGGTGTGTGGCAGAGTCTTAACTTTGATAAGGAATATCTGTTTGGTTTTGAGACTTTAGTCTTTGCAACTTTACAGATCTTCTTCATGCACTTCTTTATGCACCTTTATGCTTGTAACACTCCAAAGAGAAAAGAAAAACTGAAATCATATCATATGACCCCTTTAAACTAAAAAAATAAATAAATGAAAATTTAAGTATACTCAAAAGATTGTTTTTTTTAGCTGGTTCATTTACTTGAAACCAGTGTGAACCTTGAAACCCAAATTAATTGATTCAACTAAAATTAATCAGACTTTCAAAATCTAAATACAGTACAGGAAAATGCATGCTAAATACTCTTTGCATAGAAAACAGCTTACTCAGCCAAAGATGGTTTTCTGGTCTTGTTTGGGTCTCCTAGTTTGGTCTGGCTGGTCTGTTTTGGAGGCATTTTAGTTGGTCAAACCAGTAAAGGCCTGTTCACACCAACACAAATTGAGTTCAATTTTCACACGCGATTTGTCTGTTAAGATCATTGTGAAATAATGGCAGATGGACTGAATGAAAAGGCAATTTTACTCTCTGGCAGTTGCTTATCAAAGAGAAGAAACAAAATCAAACAGCATTTACTTGTATTCAGACACAACTGCTGTTCATTCAAATTATGTTCATTGCACCAAATTTTCACACTGAAAATGTATTTTAGTGTGAACAGGCCTTACGCAGACTAGCAAAGATTACCCATATAGTACATATACATCTGCCATATGTCTGTTAAAGTATGCATCATCTGGAAAGCATCTGCTCTGTACAAACATCTGATACACGTCTTTAAGATGTCAGTTTGACATACATTTTTTATCATAAACATCTATTTGACATCTGATAGGAAACTTCCTTTAGACGTATTGCAGATGAGCAATGCTCTAAAAAAACGTCTTGCAGATATAAATGCAGATGACAATACGCAGGTGTTGCTTTCAGGGGATTGAGCACTAGGCTGGGAGATTCTCTTAAACTAAGACCAACAAACCAAATTTCAAGCTACCTTGTTAATTGTATAGGGAAGCAGTTTGTTACTAGAAAAGTTAAGTTACTTTGAAAACAGTTTTGCTAATATTATGCCACTGTAAAAAAATAGCTAAGTTGGCATAGCATTTGTACTTTTGGTGACCTGAGCAGCTTATATTCCTGCACATAAATCCTGCACACAGACTCACAAAACAAACAAGTACAACTGTTTGCTAACCGCTGTGTCAATGTATGCCGAGGGTCTGTTGTTGCAGAGTAAACCATGCGCTCTTGAAGCGTGCAGGCCACATAGATCTGCCTTGTGCTGTGCCTTAAAAAGCCATAGTGAAATATGGGGGAGTCTTCTGCATGCGCTGATAAATGAGCTCACCGCTATTATTGAGGTCCTGCTCCGCTGTTCCCCTCCACAAAACGCAGGCTTGTGTACCCAGCACAGCAGATTATTGGCAAATTTAATTACCTTTCTGAGAGCTCTTCAATCACATGGATAAGTGTGTGTATGTATGTGTGTGTCTGTGGGGGAACAGAGAGAGAGAGAATGACAGAAGTGAACTTGCAAGTGTACATTTTTAGAAGGTGTATGTGTGACACTGTGGAGGCAACTTTTCCTGTGGATGCAATGAAAAACTCCTCATTGCTGCAATAAAGTCTCACAGAGCAACATTCCCAGAGGCTCTCTGATACAGTCCTTGTATATATATATATATATATATATATATATATATATATATATATATATATATATATATATATATATATATATATATATATATATAATTTTAGTCTGTTAAATTACTACTAAAACAAAACAAATTGAAATAATTATACAAGTCTGCTATTTTTAATAAATGAAATACAATTGATTAATTAAATCAAAAAACCTAATAATTATCAAATTAAAACAATTAACGTAAAGTGTATTTATAAAAATGTTTTTACAGCCCCCCCATTTTATCAATGTTCTTATAGAGCTATTTAAACTACTACTATACAGAAAAAGTATTTTAACTGTCATATTGTGTTCTTGTCTTTTTGAGGATTTTCTTTTTTTACTCAAAATGCTTCTTAATATTATTACATTGGACTAAAACTCGCTGACTTAACTCACAAGGTATAACCAAAAACAATAATATTAATAAAAAAACAATACACAGCCTGAAATAATAGTGTATAATTACGCTATAATCAATTAGCACAGGTTTTGCAATTCTTCTTGGTTCTTTATGCAATTCTCATTGATCTAAGCTGATATACCTCATTTTTTGAGTGAATATTGCCAAAATTATCCACAAATAAAGATTTTGTCCCTCAAAAGTGCTCAGATGAATGAGGCCTGTGATCAATCAGTTTCAAAAAGATGGAATCCAAGATTTGGTCATAATATAGCGTAATGAGAGATGTACAAGCAATTTTAAAAGGATAGTAATTTTTGATCGGGAACACCAGATTAGGCAAAGACTTAGGTAATGTTTAAAAAAAAAAAGTATTTTTAAAAGTAAAAGTAAAAGAAAATGCTCTTGATGTCAAAAAGACAAGAACACAATAGGATTTGCATCCTATATCTATCTATCTGTCCGTCTGTCTGTCTGTCTGTCTGTCTGTCTGTCTGTCTGTCTGTCCACACAAACACACAAAGAGAGAGAGAAAGTGAGAGAGAAATTGGTCTTGGACCGAATTCTGTTTTCTGATCGATACAGTAATTTCATTACAGTATGCAGGTTATTTGGTGCTTGTTCAGGTAGTCTGGAGTCTATGCATGAGGGTGTGTGTGTGTGGTTAATAAATTCCAGGATTCTGAAGGGCATTTTCCTCCTTAAGCATGAGAGTGAGAAGTGTTTCTCCTTGATGTGTGTCCTTGCTTTAGTGAGACGTGGTCCTCTGTCTGAAGACCTTTACAAACAGCTTACTAGCGCATTTCCCATGTCTCAAATATCCCCCTCAGTTCACACAAACACACACACACACACACTAGTTTCTTGTACTGTACCTCGTCTCTTCCTCTTTAAACCATTCCGGTGTCCATCTCATTCTGTTGTGTTCTGTTACTGCCTTTGTTCTTCCTTTTCAGGGTGTTTTTTTTTGTCTTTCTGTCCTCTGATCCTTGGTTCAGAGTGCCGGTCAAACTGGCTTTTCTAATTACAGTTGTGACAGAGAAAGAAAACCCACTGGTTTCTTTCGTTTTTTCACTCCCTTTTCTTAGAGGATCTGGATCCCTACTGAAAAAAAAAATAGATCATAATGATTTAACATGATCAGGCTGGTTTTTGGTACTGCAGGTTATTTGTTGCAAACCCAACTTACTAGATGGTCTTTTTAGGTGAAAACCTCCATCTAGACTGCCAAGCGAAACCTGGAATTTCCAGCATGAATCTGATCTGGACTGATGTGAACTTTTCATTTATCTGGGTTTTATCAACTTGTAAAGGGATAATTCACTCACAGATTACATAAAAAATATTGTCATTTATACTCACCCTCATGTCATTTTAACTTCATATTTTCTTTATTCTCTGAAACATAAGGAGATGTTAGCAGCATTTGAAGTTCGTAATTTGAGGAAACACCAAATAATCAATTATATATATACTGTAGCAGTCATGTGTCGTAGAGCAGGTTTGCTGTCATTTTCATTGACTGGTTATTGTACTGATCCGACAGCTTTAGTAGCAATAAACCAAGATTTTGTCTTAGTGGATCATGATGTTTCCAGCACGTCAAACCTATTGACTTTTGCTAATGCATGCTCCTCTGTGTGTGCTGCTACTATGTGTAACTCTTTCTCAGTCCTGCTTTTTTCCGCATGTCCTTGAGCTTTGCTGTGAAAGCATTCTGGTGTGAAACGACCAACAGGAAAGAGATATTAATCCAGCAGCTCTCTTCTCAGATACTAAAGAGAGAAGCATACCTGCACTGTGCTAACATTGGGGTATTTTCATTCTTCAGGGTCCATCTTGTTCCGCTGGTCTAATATTGCAACAGGATCCTATTAGTATTTTTAGGTATTTGAACCTACTATATGGTTCTTGCACATTATACATATTGACAGCATGTAATCCCTGATATATTTTGTATGTTTTTGAAAGACTCATGCTCAACAAGGTTGTTTGATAATTATTTAACTTAACACTATATTTTCTACTTGAATAAATGTTAATTAAATGTGTACTACAGTTTTCATTGTCACATTTCTGTGCTGATTTGGTGCTCAGTTAGCAAATAATGCTCAATTATTAATAATGGCTTTTATTATTATGTTTTATTAATTGTTTTTTGTATTAAAATGTTTTTTTTTATGTTTCGCTGCTTAATATTTTTGTGGAAACTTGTTTATATTTTCCTTTAAATGAACAGCATTTATTTAAAATAATCATATATATATATTTGTTGTTTTTTTACAATATACTGGACTTTACTGGTCAAATTTGAAACAATATTTCACAGTATTACTGCTTTACTCTATTTATTAGATAAATGCAGCCTTAATTGTGCAGTTTAATATTTTTGTAGAAACATTATAATTATACATTTTTAGTATTCTTTGTTGAATAAGAAGTTCAAAAGTTACAAGTTTTGTCATTTCTGATCAGTATGAATACATACAGATACTACTATTATTATGTTTATTTTTGCTGTGGTCTTAAAGTCAAAAAGTAGTCATTTATTTTTCATATCCTATTTTTCCTGTGGCATAATACCTATTACCTTGTGTGCTATCATCCCCCACATCAATTTACATACATATTCATGTAGTCAGTCACGTTAAAACAGTTCATCATTACTTGGGAGGAATATTCATGCTTGATATCAATATTTATAGCATTGGAACTAGAGTAGGACAGTTTGCAGGTGCAGACAGAAGTACAATAACGTAATTTCATGCGATTTTACACCAGTGACTCAATGAATTCAAGTATAATTTTCATAGTGCTTGCCAGAACATAAAATTCACTCTGTACCTGTTCTCCCTCTTTCTCTCTCGTCTCAAGTGCACACATTGATAACCTATAACCAATGTCAAGCTTCATTAGGAAGCCATTTGTTTGCCCACGGGACTGACTTTCTGTCTCATGGGGCGTTCTTCTCGTCCGACCTCTGCTGTCTCTCATAAAAACATTATTCTCTGGCATTAGCCCCCTGCTCTCATTACATCCGCACTGACCAGTAGATGAAGAGAAGCAGGTAGAGTGTGTGAGGAGAGATTACAGTAATCTAGCGTGTAGGACAAGCCAAGGAGACTCTATACTATTATATTATCATTTCAAAGGATTATTGCTTTGAAAAAAGGTCTTCTGTCCACTTATGATGGCTGACCTACCAGTCAGCTGATATTAATGTCATAATTATGTATAATTAGAATGATTATGGAAGAATAATTATGCAATAAGTTTTTATACATAGCCCGGTGTTATGTGTGCTATACTAAAGTAAAAAGCTATGGTAAGTGCTTAAAACATCTAAAATCATGGTAAAACTGTTGGACTTTTAGAAAATACAGCAACTACATGATAAAAAATAAAAAAAATAAATAATAATAATAATCCCAAAGTCTGAGACAACAAGTGCAAAGGCTTCTATCTTTTCTCATTAAGTGATCTGTTTTTTTTTTTCAGGATTATTATATAATAAAATATATTTCTATTTTAAAGTACAGAAAGTTAAATATTTCAATAAATTCTAATTATATATTATAAATTGTTTTATAGAGGTTACATTACATATATAATTAATAATACATTATCATATTATATTATAAATATTTTATTCTAATATAAAATATTATATTTTATACACAGTTGTAAATAAAGCATATTACTAGAGTAGATTTTACAAGAAAATACTATTTCAGTCTATTTCACATTTAACTCAATGTTAATGCCAATTTCTTTGGAATTATTTGTGAAATTTCCTAGCAATTTCTGAGTGAATTTTTTTTTTTTCAAAGCTCGCTTTTTTTCTGGTGTATTTCTGATTTCACCAAATAATCATCACAAAGATGTAAAAAATCAATGTAAATCACCCAGTCCTACTATGGAATCCAATTATTGCACATCCGTTTAGTCTTTCCAGCCTTCATTCACACATTATATTCCCGTCTGAACTTTTCTATAGGAGAAACACACATTTTTCGTCATTTAACAGCAAGGTACTCATAATTACGGTCTCTTTTTCAAACCAAGACACGCTGCCACAAATCACCTAGTTCTCCTGAGGATGACCAATTTTGCCTTTAACCTCTAGCCCTCATGGAGAGAAATAAAGAGGGAGGAAGAAAGAAAGAAAGAGAGGGGGAGATATGCATGAGAGGCAGAGGGAGAGAGAGAAAGAGAACATGCATGTGTGATAGAGAATGAAAGAAGGAGAGATAGAGGGAGGCCATCTGGGAGGAGGAGGCGTAGAGGAACATGTTGTTGAGAGGGGTTTATAGCCCGCTGTCTGTGCTCAGACTGTGCCTGCAAAAACACATCAATTATACAGTGGTGCTTTTAGACAGCTGGCCTGTGAGAGGAAGAAAAAAAAAAACAGCAAGTATGAATATAACATAAAAGAGTGGTGTCTTTTAAAGGCCCACTGATCTCTCCTCATTGAACACAACTGAGAGTTATTGCCACACTTTGTGGAATGATAGCTTCTGGCACAGCCCCGGCACTGTATTAAAGATCACATTCACCCACTGTCCACTGGATTAAAATAATAATAATAATAAAACCCTTCTTAGAGCCTCAGTAGATCCCATTCACTGAAATAAAGAGAGGTAAAACGGCTCCGAAAGTCTGAGACCACTTTGCTTTCATTTGTAACTATTACATATTTTTAAGTATAGAAATTACTTTGAATTGTAAATTAAACAGTCAATTGTAATTAATATTTATATTCAGTGATAAAATGTTTAAGGTAATAAAATAGAATAGTTTAAATAGTTTAAATATTTATTTTGTAATATTTAATTCTATATAATAATAATAAATATAATAAAGTAAAAGCAGTAATATTTTAAAATATTACAACAATTTAACTTGTAATATTACATTTTTCAATTTGAAAGTATTTTGAAATGCAATTACGGTCTTCGAAGTCACATGATCTTTCCGAAATCATTTTAACAAGCTGATTTGGTGTTGATTTATTGAACTATTATTGGCACTCAATTATTAATAATGGTTCATATTATTATCAATGTTGATAAAAATGTATATTTATTTATATTTTACGAATAATAAAATATTATATTTTTGTGAAAATATCATTATATATATATATATATATATATATACATTTTGTTTGTTTTTGTTTGTTCTGTTACCTTTTGTTCAACATTCTAAATCTTTAACTTGTTTCATCCTTATTTATGTTTAAATGAAGTAAATAAACCCTGTGAGTGTGGTCTCAGAACCCCACTGTAGGTCCAGCAGTGTTGGCATTCACTGTGGGAGGGTAATTGTAAATGTTTTCCTTTGTTCCATTAGTGTGGGTTGGGCTGGTAGTAGCGTGTGGAGAGCGGGGAGTTGTTTCATTGTGTTCAGTCAGCTCAGAGCTGACATTGCACTTCAGCTGTCTTGAGGTTTTGTTGATTGTAATGGCATAATGGAAAGTCCAGCCACTTGTCGCTCACTTATGTAAGACTGGACCATTTGAACTGACAGAAACCACTAATGTGTACTTAAAAGCATGCCGTGAGCCAAAAGTGTTGAAATGCAAATCAATGATCAGTGCTGGCTTGTTCAGAGATAAATATGTTGTGACACTGCAAAAGTTTAAAGCAGAAAGTGCTTTGATACTACTCACGAATAGCTAGGAAACAAATTTCATCTGTGAACTTCACGAAAAATGCATCTGTGCTCACCCACGCAGACTCTGATCCACCTGGGAAATAAAAGAATGAAATTGAATTAGACAAAATACTGAATAAACAACAAAGCACTCAGGAAGGGATTGGAAAGCTAAAGACAGGATTTGAATTATATTTTTAAAAAAAACTAAACAAAAAACTGATGTATTATATTATATTATATTATATTATATTATATTATATTATTAATAAATGATTTTTAAAAATATATTTATATATATTTTTTTCTCGCTGAGCAAAACCTCTCTCTACTAGGGGGACATTTCAGCCATCTGAGCAAAAACATTCTTTCAGTGCACACTGCACACACGCACAAAACAAGTGTGTAACTTTTATTTTTAATGTGCTATTTATATCTGATGTCACCCTTGATGTAACTAAATGATGCAATATTAGGTTACCTGAGAAAACATTTTTTACAGTGCTGTTTCTTACCCAGAAATGCTATTAAAAATATTTGTAAAAATAGTTAACAGTTATCTAATCCCCATGTAGCAGAGTTTGCACACTACTACACCTGTCTGTGACTGTTAATGTCTCAGAGATTTGTTAGCATTCTGTGCTGATCATCCACTATTTCCATCACTTAATCAAGCCACTCTTCTGTAATGCGATTAAGTTTTATTTGACATGTCATTGCGTTTGCTCTCACGTTGAGCTATTTCGTTCGCAACCATTAAAGTATTCGATTTCTTACTCTTCCAGAGTGAGAGCACTACATATTCACCTTAATGAGGCATCTTTGTTGCAAATTTTACTTTACGTCTTTTACATTAAAATATAATCTATATTTGTGTATGCAATGTAATGTAATATGTACTTGCAATGTATACTGTGTCTATGTATTTGAAACATTTGAATGGACTGATAAAGGTAGCTGTAAAGTATTTTTGTTGAAGTACAATGAAGTACAATGACGTTTTGACCATAATAATGTAACTAATCTAACTCATATGCTGAGTTATGGAGATGGAGTATTTTTTTCCACTAAAACTTTAATATGTCAACATAACAAAATATGTGATTGCAAAACAAGCAGGGGGAAAAGGCATTGGCTGATTTTTGTACAAAGCCAATTACAATAACTACGAACCCCATAATCCAACCAGACTCATCTCAACAGTCATCTCAACAAACTCTGTGTCTCTCTATTTGTTTCATTTTCTCTGTTTGTCTCTCTCACTCACCTTTTCCGTGTGGGGGATAGAAAGGAAGAGTCTGTGAGCTTTGTGATTACTGAACCGGCCAGCCGTGATGTATAGTACAACTCCTTCTGCTCTGCCAACACACACGTGCTGCCTGAGCGAACCGGGAAGATTCCTTTTGTCGAGATGAAAAGGAAAACTCTGAAACATTTGATTTGGTTGCTTTACATGCTTGTCAAATGCAAATCGGATGAAATTGGTGCATGCCGTCAGACTTCTGCTGATGATTCATGCTGCCCTAGAAATGCAGCCTTTCACGCTCATTTTTACACAGTCCTGATTGTTAAATCATGATGAACACACATAAATCAAACGTTAAACCTGCGATAAGATCAGACGCACCTGCAGGTGGCGCTGTCCGGGCCGGACAAGATAGAATGCGTCTTGGCTGAATACGTTGGAAATGTCAAGCTGAAACAATTCAACTCTCTCATCAGCTTTTGTCAGACAGAGAGAGAGAGGAAATTACATAAAACGAGGCAGGTTACAATCAAGGGTGGGAATTGATTTTAGAAACCCATTCAAGCAGAGCACCACAGAGAGCTAGCGCATGATTGATTAGCTTGACATGCATAGAAGCACATGAACACACACACACACACACACTCACACAAATGTGTACAAACACAAACTAAGCCTGCATAGCAATGAGAATTTTTAATGTGGATGTTCACGTTGACTTGCATTTTTCCAGGAAATTCTTCATTTAACATCCACTGGTTCTGGTTGATTTAGATTCCGAGGTATAACATCTTGTCAACATTTTCTGCTCATACGCACTTTATATGGATAAAGTGCATTTAGAATTTAAAAAGCCAAATATCTCATCTATTAGGCAGTCACTGTATTTTTTCCACAGCTATCTGATGCTGTTAGCTATAGAAAATGTAATCCCTGATTTTATCCTATTTTTTCATTCGTTAGATTATAGTCATAGGAAACTGATGCATTAACCAGCCATGACTCTTATCAGAAAAAAACTCCATTAAAATCACTTATCTAGTCTAGAATCTTTATTAATGATAATTGATAATACAATATTTGGAAAAACATTATTAACCCATTAGTTACCGCACAATTATAAATGAGACCGTCTTAGTGTTTTAGCTGTTTCTTCAATAGCAATGAGATTAAACTGAGTGCAAATGGATGTTTACTTCTGCGTCTCATGTGCCTCCTTTAGTTTTCATAAAATATCTCAACAATTTCTCAATCTGTGCTCAATCTTCATTGTTACCCACATTAACTTTGTATAACTGTACTCTTTCTGTACAGTGTAAGATTGTTAAAGATTGTTTAATACAGTGTTGTTATTTTTCACTAAAATTTAATTTATTCTAAAGAATTTTTAGAAACAAAATTCAAATAAATCTGAAATAAAACAAATATTAGATGAATAAATTAAAAGCAGAAATAAATGAAAAAAAAACAGAACTTAAAGTACTAAAATGACTAAGCTAAAAACTGAAATAAAACTAAATGAAAGCTATATTGAAATATTTACAAAACAGTATCTTAAAATTGACAAGCGCACATAACAAAATTACTCAAATTTAATCTAAAATTAAAATAAACTTTGAAATATAAAAATAAAAGCCAATAAAATATTTTGATCTTTAATGCATATTTCTTTTCTGTTAATTAACTTTATCATTTATTTGGGGCCTCCTACATTTTTAGAAGAAAGATCTATGACAAAGCTGGCTCTTAATGAAAAATAAAACACTGTGATTGTTCATGTCATTTGCTTCAGTTTAAATGCAGGATTTAGACGTGTGACAAATGTTGCTTCAGCTTCTGTAACGGTTGCGTTATAGAATGTGATGTGAGAGAACACAGAAAGACAGATTATTGAAAGTGAAAAATCACTTGGGCATTCAGAGCAAAGGCAGCACTTTTGCAGACAAAGGAAGAAGTGATCACAGCACAAAAGTGAGGCTCTTAGAAGCAAGAGAAAAGACCCATTCCCCATAAGTGATGAAGTATTGGCTGGGCTGAAACCTCAAACAACTGTTTAACAATTCACATTGTTATTTTTCATGAAGGTGACTGACTTATTCATGCCATGTAGTGTCTTGGGATAATGTTTTAAGATCTGCTATGACAAGATCTCTCTAGTCTTTATTGATCAGTAGCTCTTGAGCTGTAATATTCAAGCCTTATAGCTTTGGAGAGTCAAACCTGATGATTGTTTGCTGCCTGCACCTGATTAGACGAGCACAACGGGCCGGACACCGTGATTGGCTGAGCTCTCAAAACAAGTCACCAGGCTATTTTCTGCCAGAGCTCAGTGCGCTTTCTCCAGCGAAACATCTAAACAAATAGAGATAAACAGAGGGATAGAAAGAGCGAGGGAGGGAGGAGGGGTTAACAGTCATTTTCAGTCCACAGGAGTTTATAGAGTGAGATATTAAATAACCAGTACCTAAGGAGATTCATCAGCGGTGCTTGTGGGAAAGAGTAGCTCCTGCCAAACAGCTTAATATCAACAAACTACTGAATAATAGAGAGATCTGGTCCTAGGCCCTCTTTCCTGCATGTAAATCCTTTTATGTGACCGAACACATTTTTTTTTTTTGACGAAAATGTCCGTTGCTGTATTTTTGGATTGCTGTGTGATGCTGTTAGTTACAGATAATTGTACTAAAAAATGAAAATTCATTAGATTAGTCATTAAAAAAAGGTCCATAATTCAACCATGACTTACATCATAAAGAACCTTAAAAAAAGACACAATAATGATCAGCATTTTTAAGGACATTGTTCTTAAGGACAAAACCGCAGTTAAGTAATAGGGGAAACAATAAAAGTGTATAAATATATATAGATCCATCATATATGCTATGAGTGGATCCATCATCTATTCTCCATTAGAGACTGACAGAAACATGAGAAAAATCACTCCAAGATCTATTTTCAGAGGAAAAATGCAGGAGAGAGAAAGAGGGATGGCAAAATGCTTGCAAAGAGATTGAAGCGATGCATAGCCAAAAATGCCTTAATTTGACCCATAGTGCACTATGCTATAAGAGCTTTCAGCTTGCCTCATTACCCTTCTCTCTCTCTCTGTTACCATTTCAGTTTGTGTGAGGTCATGAAGGGGTCAAGGGACAAGTGATAAACAGAAAATAACCTACAGTAATAGCAGCATATGAAACTGTGAATAAGTTGATGTTTTTAGACATATTTCTAATATATAATTTATACATTTTAAGACATTTTAAGTCATATTATATATATATATATATATATATATATATATATATATATATATATATATATATATATATATAAACACTAGCACTAAAAAGTAAATAAGTCCATATTAATACTGTATTATGAAATATTACTACAATTTTTCATTTCTCTTTGGAGTGAATAGATTTATGAATAGATAAGATCCCTAAAGTTGCAAAAACTAAAGTCTTAAATCCAAAGAGATATTATTTAAAAACACACCTCCACATGTCAACATCACGATGTGGGAAGATTTGCATAATGCCGCCCACATTTTCACGCAAAGAATACGTGCTGACTCACAGTCTGTAAGTACGTTTACATATTTAAAGAATTTGCCACTGATGATTCAAACAAGAGTTTTGGGCAGTGTAGACTAGCGCTTGTTGTTTGTTCATGTTTGTTGATTGTCACAAATTCAGACATGGTTTTATGTTTAAAAAGACAGTATAAGTCATTATAATCCGTAATTATATCCCCACTGGATGCAACAAATGGCTCGTTTGTAATGGGTTTTATTGTTTTTGTCTTGCCTGTGTTCTGACCGGGACACAACATCACAGTATGGTGAGGGATGTAACATCTCCGTTACACGCTTGAGGTATTCGTTATTCAAGCTTTTTTTTTTTTTTTTTAAACGATGTGTTTCAGAAAGGCGGGGCATATTATTATCACAATATTTTTGTGGAAACAGTTACAAAGAACAGCATTTATTTAAAACACAATAGTTTAATGCATCCTTGCTAAATATTAATAATTTAAAAATTAACATAAAAAATTCTAACTTTTGAACGATACAGACAGTATACAGTGTAAAAATATTTACAAATCTTATTCTGTGTTATGTGGCTATCTTTATTTCAAGATTGAAATTCAACTGCTGTGTGGTTTAGAAACTTAAAGTTTAGCAGGTTTAACCTGATTTATTTGATCTTGAAGTCTGTTGAGCTGTTTGGCAAGCTGTCAAAGTGTTCAAAACCCCTCTAGAACCATTGAAACCGCAAGTTAGCCACCAAAGACCAGCAAACCACCTTAGGCTGGTTTAGGGTGCTTTTTCAGCAAGTATCAATGGCACAATATCTGTAAATCAGCCTCATGGTGAAACACTGTCGTCAATACAGATAATGAGCATGATAGTGTTGTTGTTGTGTAGTCATGCCTCCCCGATTAAATACTTGTCTTGAGGTGCTCTCATTGGCATGTTATTGTCAAGTACTCGGTTTAGAACAAGCTCCCTAATTAAACTTTAATTAGTTCGATCGATCAAGCGTTAAGTCTTTGCGGCTCAGCTGACCCTGTTGGAAACAGAAAAAGTAAAACTGCTTGATTTGATGCAGAGGACAGTGTAAACCACCTGGGAACACATAAAAGACAAGAATAAGATGACATTATATCCTGTGGTCAGCGGGAAGCCTTCAGCAAAGGCTTTAATCCTTCGGGTGTGATTTTCAAATGTGGCATTGGAAGAAAATAGGAGGATATTCTGGCATGACATCGACCAGAGCCAAGCGAAGACTTAACAATCTATAACATCTGGCCATCAATAGCACATACACAAAGACACAGCTTTCTTAGGCATCGTTGGAGGCCTTTCTTCTGTTCGGCTTTGGGTTTATTTGTTGCTTTGTTCTCTCGTTGATCATTTCATTAACTGCCTGATGCAAATACCAACAATCCCCCCCTGCAGGGACTCAAATCCTGAGGCTGATTACAGCTTGTCAACCACTGCTGAGAAAACACAGACACACACACACACACACACGAACAAGACTTTTACATTTTTGAAGAAAATCAAAGTGGTATGTGTGTGCAAAACTCACCAGCATGATGGCAATGTGTCAAGATTGTTGCCTTGCCTCTACCAAGATTCCTCCTTTCCTAACCAGGAGCAATGTGAAGAAAGTTCACTAGGACTGCACAATTATTTGAAACCAAACAACTTGAATAATGCAATTTAGTTCAATATATGCGCAGCCTGTTTGAATCATGGCACTGTGTTATTTTACATGCAAGCAGCTCATGATCAAGATGCTTTCAGTGTCTCACATTCAGAGATATATAGTAACCAAGTGCAAATACTTTGTTACCATACTTAAGTACAGTTTTTTGGTATCTATACTTTACTCGTATACATATTTTTGCAGAACTCTTCTTTTAATTTACTACATTAAAGTACTTTTACTCCAATACATTTACATCCAATACAGTACATTTCATGTAAGATGGACATTAGAGATGCATCAGTCAATAAGCCATATAGATCTCTAGACTTGCAAGCAAACTGCACTGCATTTATTTTCCCAAATGTAATTTTTTGTTGAAATAGTACGAAGTTTGTAAACGAGATGCTGAAGACGGACACAAAGAGGGGAAAATGCTGTAGCAGGCCGAGCAAGCGCACTGTTTGCGATGGGCAAAATATCGGAAGAAAATCTAAATGTTCAATTGGGGATGTTTATATGAATGTATCTTCGAGGGGAACTCGACTGTCTTCAGATGGCATTTTCTTTTAACTTTGCACAAAGCAGTGGATGACTTAAGGTGTCTGTGAGCTATGCAATACAATCTGTATGCCTCATCGCGTGAGTGGTGATAGTTAAGCTTAAAAAGCGCTGAAAGTGAAGTAGAAGAGCGGTAGTGATGACATCTGTGATTCCCTAATTGGGAAAGAGGGGTGTGGTTTGTACTGGACTCAGATACACTTGAAAAACATGGCTCCACAAAAACAAGTAAATAAATATGGCTGTTTTTAAAGATATTCAATGTGTAGGCAAGGCAAAGAACAGGCGGCAAGGCAGTTTAAGGTTGACAAATATGTCTGAAAAGATATTTACCAAGAGATGGGAGTGAGATGGTTGGTGCTAATCCAGCAATATGCCATGATGCCAGCAAGGTTTGTACAAAAAAAAAAAAAAAAAAACTGTCAGCACTGGTTGAAACAGAGAGAAATTATAAACAGAGCAAATACTATCTGCCCCAGTGCTCCCCACAGACAGGGGCTCAGACACACCGTACCACACACACCGTTCCCATCTTCATTAAGATTGCACTTTATTTCTCTGCCATCGATCAACATGAAGTCACATGCTTATCTTGTGTGCGACTCTATCAGTGCTGTCATCTTTAAGGGTTATTTTAAGACCTCTATATATCTCCATCATGCCCGGCACTCACGGCACGGCTGGACCTGCTGATAAGTACGACAGAATGTGACAGACTGTTTGGCTTTATTTATGCTAGATGGAATGAAGTATGTATCGATATCTACATGAATCATGGTGCATGGTCACATTTCAGCTCATCTGTCGATCAATCAGCTGTTTAGCGCCACCGCAATTAGCATCCGACATTACTGTGACCTTTCACATGCTAATAAACTGTGATGATGACAGTGTTTGACTAATAGGACACTGACAGGCCGCCATGAGAATGCATGAACGAGCAGGAAGGAGGAAGCAGAGACTAGTGTACACGTCGCCAGAGGGGACAGCACGTGAGTGAAGAAGGAGAAGGAATGTATGTAATGAGATTCATCGGTATAAATCTATAGAGGGCACATTGCTAACAAGAGTCAAAACACCGGAGTCATTTAAAAAGTCAATGACGTCAATTGATCTTAAATAACTGAAAAGAGGACGAATCACTAGGGACGGGAGATGCTACTTATTTTCTTTTCGATCCAATACCAAGTACCAGAGAGGATACTATCGCAGATATTGAAATCATTATTGATATCTAAATGGAAAGTTTATTCTGGGACCTAAATGAGTAATTATACCCATGGGGAATCATTTTGAATAGATGCGGTAGAGAATGACAATGGTTAATAATAGCACTTGCCACAGATGTAGCGAGGGCCTTTTGAAGCAAAGTTTTGCTTTTGTGTATATAAGTGGTCTTGACTACAGTGAACAGCAGCATTTGTGATATCACCAGGCGATTAATAAATAAGTAAATAATATTTGAATAAAGTAAATGTAATAAAAATCACTTTGTTCCACTGAAAGGCTGCAGAACTCAGCACCCACACCATTTTAAGTTTCTCCAGGTATCGTGTGTATGTCTTCGGGTGTTATATCATCAACGTGATTCTCTGGAAGTATCTGCGGAACAGAAAACAATCCTCCCAGTGGGGGAAAACAATCCCATTAGACCGAATTAACTTATTTTACCTGAAAAGTTGTGCAGGTGCAAAATAAATAAATAATCACACAACAGCTTGCCATGAGTATTTTCTTTCTAAAAATACTGAAATCTTTTGGAAATGTCTGTTCATTGTCTCTGAAGGCAAGAAAGGCAAAAAAAAAAAAAAAAAAAAACTCTGTGTGGTTCTTAACTATATGGAATATAGTAAATAAAATAAAATGATATAAAAGTTGAACACCATCAGAAATAATGCATGAAAATTATAATTTGAGGCGCACTGTGGCCGTAACTGGATGTACAGTAAGTCTCACATGGCTAAAATAAATTAAACTTTCATTAAATAAGACCTTCATTTCTCTATACCTTTTTCTGTATGTACTAATTACGTTTTTTGAACACCATCAGAAACAAATGTGCAAAAATTACCATTAGGGGTGCAGTGGTGTAATAACTGGCTGCAAGTAGAAAATGAAATGAAATTATAAAATAAATTATTTACATGATTTCTCTAACCTTTTTCTGTATGTAGTAATAAATTGACAAAATTTACCATTACCAATTAATGTACATAACACATGGAATCCTCTCACATTTTTAATAAATAATAATAAATCCTAAAAAAAAAAAAAAAAAAAAAAAAAAAAACATACAAAAATTAACAGCACGGTTGTATAACCTTATTGGTACACATTTGTACATTATTTACCCTCAAAGGGTGCATATTAGCATCTTAAGATGCTACATGCATGCATCCTTAAACAGAAATGCCTAAAGTTAAAGGTACAGTACACAAGTGTATCAATTCACTGAACTCTCACATGCAGTAAATAGGAGAACTGCAAGTTCACAAACACTCTGCCAATATACCTTACCCACAACCACCAGCGCTGAGCACAGCATAGTGCAAAATCTCATAAAGTTGGGTTTTAGTGAAAGTCTTGATCTATAACACACAAAATCAGATACACACTAGGGAAGCAAGAGGCAGTAATCTCTTGGCCTGGCATATGGACTCTGGAAACAATCCTATCAGGATGCTGTCTATCCCTGTTCCCTGTGCGCTGTGTGCTTGAATATTGAAAGTGGGTTGTGGGGCCGTGACAATGTGGATAATGGTAGCAGACATACCTCCCACAGCGCTTCCAGAACAAGCCTTCAGAGGAACATACAGTATATGGAACTCGGAAATGTTACAACAGAGCAAAGGATAAAAGAACAAAACAAAAACCATAACATATTCCATTTAGTTACATTTCCTGATTTCAAATACTTTTAATTTTAACTTTGAATTATATTAACATAAAGTCATTAAAGGTGCTGTAGGGAACTTTTGTAAAAAAAATTTTTTTTTACATATTTATTAAACCTGTCATTATGTCCTGACAGTAGAATATGAGACAGATAATCTGTGAAAAAAAAAATCAAGCTCCTCTGGCTCCTCCCAGTGTTCCTATTGCCATTTGCAGAAAGTCATGCGCTCCCGGTAAAAAACATCCAATCAGAGCTGCGGTCCGTAACTTTGTGTTCAAAATGTAGAAAAATGAACATAATAAGCGAGTACATCATGAATCCATTTTCCAAACCGTGTTTTTAGCTTGTCCTGAATCACTAGGGTACACCTATAATAAGTGTTTATATTCGGACTATTTTAGATTGCTTCGGGGGTACCGCGGCGGAGTAACCCAGTACCTTTGTGATTCTTCATAGACATAAACAGAGAGAAGTAGCTCTGGCTACAATGTTCTTCCGCAAGACGCAAGCAGTTCTGTTTATTAACCGCTAGAGCGTCAAAAGTTCCCTACTGCAGCTTTAAGTTAATACATTTACATTTATTCATTTAGCAGACGCTTTTATCAAAAGCGACTTACAAATGGGGACAGTGGAAGCAATCAAAAACAAAACAAAAAGAGCAATGAAATATAAGTGCTATAACAAGTCTCAGTTAGGTTAACACAGTTAACATAGAATGGGCTTTTAAATAATATAATAAATAAAAAGAAACACATAGAATAAAAAAAGAATAGAGCAAGCTAGTGTTAGAGGTCTTTACACACACACACACACACACACACACACACACACAATTGCATAATAAATGAAAAGAAAATAGAATACAAAAAGATTAGAAAGGTAGAAAGATTTTTTTTAAGAATAGAATTAGAATAGTGAGTTTTAAAGTTAGAGGGTCAAATAAAAATGGAAGAGATGGGTTTTAAGCCGGTTCTTGAAGATGGCTAAGGACTCGGATTGAGTTGGGGAGGTCATTCCACCAGGAGGGAACATTTAATTTAAAAGTCCGTAATAGTGACTTTGTGCTTCTTTGGGATGGCACAATCAAGCGACGTTCACTTGCAGAACGCAAGCTTCTAGAGGGCACATACGTCTGAAGTAACAAATTTAGGTAAATTGGTGCAGAGCCAGTGGTAGTTTTGTAGGCAAACATCAATGCCTTTAATTTTATGCGAGCAGCTATTGGAATCCAGTGCAAATTGATAAACAGAGGTGTGACGTGCAGTCTTTTTGGCTCATTAAAAATGTATCTTGCTGCCGCGTTCTGGATTAATTGTAAAGGTTTGATAGAATTGGCTGGAAGACCTGCCAATAGGGCATTGCAATAGTCCAGCCTGGACATAACAAGAGCTTGAACAAGGAGTTGTGCAGCATGTTCCCGAAAGAAAGGGCTTGATCTTCTTGATGTTGAATAAAGCAAATCTGCAGGATCGGATAGTTTCAGCAATGTGATCTGAGAAAGTCAGCTGATCATCAATCATAACTCCAAGGCTTCTAGCTGTTTTTGAAGGAGTTATGGTTGATGTGCCTAACTTGATGGTGAAATTGTGATGAAAAGATGGGTTTGCTGGAATCACAGGCAGTTCTGTTTTGGCAAGGTTGAGTTGAAGGTGATGGTCCATCATCCAGCAAGAAAGCTGAGATGCAAATATCTACCGTCGTATCATCAGGATGGAGTGAGAGGTAGAGTTGAGTGCCATCAGCATAGCAGTGGTATGAAAAGCCATGTTTCTGAATGACAGAACCTAATGATGCCATGTAGACAGAGAAGAGAAGTGGTCCAAGAACTGAGCCCTGAGGCACCCCAGGAGTTAGATGTTGTGACTTGGACACCTCACCCACACATCAAGCAGGATAAAAACTGAAGATTTGGATTCCGCTCTTGCCAGTCTTAGAGGTTCAACAACTGAGAGCAAGGCAGTCTCAGTTGAATGTCCACTTCTGAAGCCAGATTGGTTGCTGTCAAGGAGGTTGTTGTTTGTGAGAAATGTTGAGACTTGGTTGAACAGCTCGTTCAAGTGTTTTTTTGCAATGAAAGGAAGAAGGGAAACTGGTCTGTAGTTCTTTAAAAGAGATGGGTTGATAATATAATATAATATAATATAATATAATAAACAACAACAACAAACAATATATATATATATATATATATATATATATGTGTGTGTGTGTGTGTGTGTGTGTGTGTGTGTGTGTGTGTGTGTGTGTGTGTGTGTGTGTGTGTGTGTGTGTGTATTTTTTTGCTTTAAATGAAAATAAAACCATTTAAATTAAAATGTTCTATTTGCAATTAAAACCATTTAAATTAAAATACTCTTTTCAACTTTTATTTTCACTTTAAGTAAAATAACAACAAGACAGAACTTAATTCTGTATGTTTGTTTTTGTGAGTTCATCACCTTTGTTCCATTTCTTTGTACACTAATGTGCATGGACTCATGGCTTGCATCTTAAGGAGAGCTGAACAGTGTGGTGACCTCACTGACAGAGCCTCAGGGGAAGTGACACATCATGCATGTGGACAGGCAGTGACGTGGAAATAAATCTTCACTTCTAGCCTCTTTCCGTCTCAGCCAAAAGTGCGACAAAAGACCTGAGCACAGCATCAACAAACAGATGTGTCACATCAATGTGAAAGGCCTGTTTGTGATCGCTAGTGTTGGTTTCAGGCTTGCTGTTCTTAAGGCTTGTTCACACCTAGTCTGATACAACTAAAAGACATGAACGAACGAATATTCACACACACAATATTTCACACCAAAAAACCCTTTGACATCTGAACACCAGGAAAGTGATCACAAGTGAAATTATGGATTAAATAGAGAAATTAGAATAAAAATGTGATATTTAAATGAAACATAACTGAGAACCCCATTGAGTCTTCTGAGACAGAAAGAGCAACCTCTGAACAATAATATGTTCTGTTGGGCAATTACAAAATTTGGCCTTTAGCCTCTTCAGACATTCTTTTAAAAGCTTGTTAATGTTCTTTGTGCCCAATTTTTAGAGCTAATGTGGCTATTTTCTCATCTTTCTTTGAGACCGCTGTGTGAAAACTAAGGTTATTCTCACTAAAAGATGAGAATTCTTGCAATTTCATCTATTTAAACTTTCAAACACAATATCCACTCTCCGTGAGCAATTCATCATGTAAAGTCAGCTGGTCCTGATAATAATAAAAGCAAACAAAAATAAATCTATGATGAAGATTAGTCTATTATATTATAGCGCTTAACCGAAGACGCTATAGAAAGCGGTTTATGTCGTTATGTGTTTAACATTTATGCATATTGCACATTTTATCATTGGTTATGGCAAATATGGTTTAGATACTTGGAGTTACTGTCATAGTAATAAATTGCACTGTTTTATGTAAACAATGTAAAATAGCAATAGTGATAAATGGTAAAAACACTGTTAATCATAACTGTCGGATCCAAGATGCAATTGAAACATGCATCGCAACACATTATGCATACACAATCAGTTTTCTCAACTCAGTCGATCAACTGGGATCCCTAGGGTTCTCCATATGTTTAGCATTTATACCTGCAGGACATCAAAGACACACTTACATACACTCGATGATATTTAAAAACATTTTGCCTGTGTCATCTATCTTCATTAGCTGGTGAGGTCGAGACGACACAGAAACTCTCAACAGTTAATAACATAAAAAGCACATCGCAGACCTAAGGGAGAGCCAACACAAAGTGGAGAGAGCTATTAATATCCAAACACACACACACATTTAGGACTGTATGTACACCCAAGCTGGTACTCCTGCACATTTACACACACTAACCAATCATAAACCCTTAAGAAGACACAACAACCTTCAGCATTATGAAGCAGTGTGACCTTCATCCATGCTCACAAACTCTATCATTAAGCAGCAATCTTACAACTGTTAAGTTTTTATAAATATTAAGCCATTTGAGCGAGACATTAGATTGCGCTTATAGCACAGTTAAGAGCCAGTTACAGGACTATTTAATTAAATTTCATGAATTTTGACTAGCATGCATATTGTTAAGAGCAAAGCATTAGACATATTCTGTTCCCTAACAGAGCTTTAAGTGCTTTATATGGATCTCTTGACATTGGGTCTATTGTATATATATATATATATATATATATATATCAAGCATACATCTTACAATACCAGATTTTTTGTAAATGTGCATCACAATTTTTTTTTACAATTACAATAGAGGGTTATGAAAAGGGTAATTATTCAGTATCATGGTAAATATCAAAAAGTGGTTGGAATTGTGATTTATCCCATTGCATCTTTTGAATCCATTGATTGAAAAGCTTATTTTTGTGTGTTATGAGTCATTTGATTCTTTCTTTACTTAGGCCCCGTCCACAAGGAGACGTGTTTTGCTATATATGCATACATTTTGTTTTGTATAGGCGCTTCGACCACACAGATAATTTTAGGAGAGTAAAACTGATATTTTTTTTTAATATAGGTCCCAGAGTGGATAAAATTTAAAATGCCACCCTTGAGTTTTCATCTGGACAGCGAATCCTTATATTTTCTGAAACGATGACGTCATCGGCCCACATCTCGCCCCTAGTTAACACAGCTATGTCATGTAACAGAAACTTAAACATGAACAAACACTGAACGATTGTCTTTTTATTAACTTTAACATTAACACAATGTTCATTTGTATTCAATGCGCAAGGTTTATCCGCATTGTCCAAGTCTTCTTCTTCATTTTTAGTCTATCTCTGTGGTAGAATTACAGCGCCACATATTGGTCTGGGATGTATATTACATAGTTTTGTGGTTTCATGTGGACGCAGATATTTCTTTAGATGAGGGGGAACAAAGATTGAATAGGGAAAGCTCTGGCTTGGGAGGGACGTAGCCTTACTGCCTTTCTTTTATTGTGATCAAGATTGAATTGCCAAACTGAATGATTGACAAATACCCTTTCATTCAGCCAGCCAGTCAGCAGATCCGCATTCACAAACAAGATGCGTCAATACATTTAGTTTGTCAAAGGCAGTCAATTGGATGAAGGTACAAAAATGGAAGCTTTAGCCTAAGTTCTGCCAGGAAGACTCAATCACTTCGTCACTAATTACCTTCATCATTATCCAATCACGTCTTTATACTCCTGTATAAAAGATCGTACTTACACATGTTTGAGTTCGCAGATGCCAACGCGACAACAACCTCCACCCTCCCCACCACCACCAGGATGGTCCTGTCCTTACCTTCCAGGGGGGGTCTGCTGCGCCCCTGCCTTCGTCTTCAGGCAGGAAATGCAGATTCGCTACCCTCGGATTACGAACCATGGACGGGGCCTTCCGCCAAAGAAATTTATAATTGTGCTCGCTGAGCTGTCAATAAATGTATGCTTCGTACATTCCTCTATCTCCCGAGTCTTTCTGGTAGAACTGACATACTGCAAAAGAGATACTTCAGTAAACAAACAATATGAATCAGCTCATGGCAATTCAGAACAGTGATTTATGCATCTGTTAATCCAATGATTTAAAAGGTTTGAGTGTGTCATTGACTCATTCACTGAGTTGATTCCTTCAAAAACACATACTGTGGTGGCAATTCTTCCACTCCTTTCTCCATTTTTGTGATCAAGATCGACTCACATGTCAAACTGAATGATCGACAAATACCCTTTCATTCAGTCAGTCAGCAGATCCACATTAACAAACTTGACGGATCAATACGTTCAGTCCATTGAAAGGCAAGAAACTGGCACGCTGCAAAAGAGATACTGCAGTAAACCAACAATGGATGAAACTTCAGGAGAATGGTTTGTTCACCTAAACTGAAGTATTCCCAAAAAATAACAATTTCAAAGTGCTACTGCAAATATGCAGAGCCTAATGTTAAAGAGTGTTAAAATATCCTTCAGGCTTACAAATCATACATGGAAATGCAGTTTTCATGCTATTTAATCTACATGTACCTCTCAGCATGGGAGGCTTCTGCAGGAGTGCACGTTACGGTTGGTGTCTTCAGGGTGTTGTGGATGCTTTAACCCATAATAATAACCAATTTCTTTTATTCTACTGTTTCTATTTTAAACCACAGTGCTGCCGTGTAATTAAAAAAGAGAAATCTGGAAAGCCAGTGTCCCGCAAAGAACATGCATCAAAGGGGGCCTGTTTTTTTTCTTTTCTTATTCATCCTGTTGTCCATCACCACAATCCCTCCTTTTCTATTTCCCCTTTTTATTTCTTTTACTTCCCATTTATATTTCAGTGGGGAGTGAGTTTGCTCTTTCCACCAGTGTGGGCCCAGTGTGGAAAGTGGCTGTGTTTCTCCATCGCTGCTTCATTACTGTATGTACTGTACTGCATGGCAGATCCACAGATCTGTAGCAGGACGTTCAGAGATGCTATCTTACCTCCATCTCTCCAGATACAGTTTAGGCATGATTATATCAAAAGCCAGAACACATTTCAGAACAAAAGTCTTATCCAGCAGCGCTTCTGATGTCAGCACACTTACAGCAGTGGCACCCATCCTGCTTCAGTAGCGAGCAAAACAAGATGATTATTTGAAAGTTACATGCAAATGTTTTTGATTTGTTTTTTATTAGCCAAAGCTCTGCTTTCCTTTCAGATTCATCACAGCACAAATTCTAAATGCAAGGATATAATTAAAATGAGTCTGCACAGTCAATGTACTTGATGTGAAAATTAAGCTGAAGTGCAAAACGTAAAAATACACACTTCAATCTAACATTAGCATAATATATATATATATATATATATATATATATATATATATATAATTTCATCTGCTTAGAACGTGAATGTAAAATTTAGCAGCCCTGAGACGATTCATGCAATTTTCTTGCAGCTCCAGCAAACATGAATGTACTCTTTTCACTATTTTATTTTTAGTAAAACTGCAACTCTTGAAACGCTGCACACAGGACCATGAACCCTGTAACGTATCTGTGTAGACTAAAGTGATAGAGATGAGAAATGGAGAAGGAAAAAGAAAACTCTGGAGTGAAAGCCCTTGACCGATAGAGAAAGAGTTTGAACATTTATAAGAAACACGTTACAGCAGCTGGCCGTGTGTACAGGCCACTAGACAAACACAGTCAGAGCAGAAGAGTCCATGATGCCTGAGAGAGACACGTCACTCAGTAAATACGTTTCTTCTCTTTTTTTTATATCCATTCTTAAGCTGGTAAGCTAGCAGCACAAATACCACCTTGAAATGCCCATTACGGCTGCTGTCAGTGTGTGCTCAACAGCAGCTGCCAACCCGGGTGTAAATGTCACCTGCCCCTCTGTCCTCAAGAGTTTCAGTGTGAAAGGAAAAGAGTCAGGTACTGTAACAACGACACAAAGAGAGAGAGCCAAGGGTAAATCATACTCTACTACAATTATTAATCACTGCAATGTCATGATGAAAAATTATGCTAATATCCAAGTAAACTGCTAATAATTCAGTGGTCCGTAAAATACTGCCTAAAATACCACCACAGTAAAACAAATACCATGTAAACAAAGTTTTTTTTTTTTTTGTATTTACCTAGTTGCCTTGTTTTATAAATATATAAAAGAAATCAAAATATTTTAATAACAATATTTAAATACAAATGTTTTCATAGACTATCTAAAATCTTGACCGTTTTTGTTTTCTTAGTCATAAAAAAGTAAAAAAAGAATAAAAATTCTACAAATAGTAAAACTTAAATAAATCTTAAACCAACAAAACAAAAACAAAACACAATCCCACAAATGTTCTAGACATTATTACGTTATTGTTTGAAAAAGAACAAAGAGGGTCTTTTTTTTTTCTTTTTTCTATTCAATAAATTAAAAAGGATAACAATTTACAATAAGGTTCCATTTGTTAATGATAGTTAATGTATTTACTAACATGAACAAACAATGAACAATAAAGTTATTACAGTATATATATTAATCTTTCTTAATGTAAGTTCATGAAAATACAGTTGTTCACTGTTAGTTCATATTAGTTCACAGTGCATTAACTAATGTTAACATGCTAAACTTTTGATTTTAATAATGCATTAGTAAATGTTGGAATTAACGTTAACTAAGATTAATAAATGCCATTGATGTATTGTCAATTCTTAGTTCATGTTAAATAAAGAAGTTAACCAATTTTAACAACAACAACAAAAAAGTTTATTTTGCCACGAAAGTGCATGATATTCTAGGCTGCCCATGAAAGCCTTTTTCAGTGTACATTTAATGTGGTTAATATAGTTAATATATTAATAACTAAATGATAAATATCTTCTAGACTATATGATGATACGATGACTAAACACTGCCCACACAGAACGTCTGCCAGTCCAGTTTTCTATAGCCATCAAGAACCCGGCCTGGTGTTTAGATGTTATTGTAAAACAAGACAAAAAACACACACACACAAAAAACTTTTGACTCTCACAGAGGATATTATAAATCTTTCTCCTCTTCTAAACCTCTGAGTTTTATTATCTTATATCTGAAGGTCCCCTTGAAGCACTGATGGATGACCACACGCTCCGTATCTAGACACTTTAGAAAGGAAAGCTGGCAGACTTTTAGAGGGGATGGAGAACCAAAATGTACCCTCCAAAAATAAAAATAAAAACCTAAACAAAACTACACTAGCTGTTATCATGTTGTGCTACACACATGAATGATAGCTTAAATTGTGTGGCTTGTTGAAGAGATGTGCTGTTATTTTTCTAACTGACAGGACCTACAATTTTCACCAGGTGGGAAAAAAATTACAATTTAAGGAAAAATCTGAGCCAGATCTAGGAACCAGGTCATAGTAACTTGAATCATCCAGCATGATAAGAATCTCTTAAACTAGCAACCATCTTTTAACAAAGCGGTGAAAACACCTTAGCAACCAATCAACATCATTAAAAAAAATCCTGAACGCCTTCACAAACATATTACAGAACCAGAACCTACCAACCATCCAGAACACTTTAGCAACCACCTAATAACATGAAATACACCCATAACACTTTCACAAACATATTTTATAACCAGACCCTAGCAACCACCCAAAACACCTTAGCAACCACCCAACAAGATGAAAAGACACCCAAAACACTTTCACAAACATACTGTATAACCAGACCCTAGCAACCACCCAAAACACCTTAGCAACCACCCAACAAGATGAAAAGACACCCAAAACACTTTCACAAACATACTGTATAACCAGACCCTAGCAACCACCCAAAACACCTTAGCAACCACCCAACAAGATGAAAGGACACCCAAAACACTTTCACAAAAATGCTGTATAACCAGACCCTAGCAACCAAGCAAAACACCTTAGCAACCACCCAACAAGTTGAAAGGACACCCAAAACACTTTCACAAAAATGCTGTATAACCAGACCCTAGCACACCCATAGTGACAATCTATGATTGTGAACTTTGGGCAAATGCATTTAGGTCCAAATTGAATTATTTGCTTCAACACATTACATTTGTTATTTGCGGTGGTATCTATGCAGAGTAAAATAACTCTAAATAGGCAGATTTGGCTCGTAACACCACACGGAGACCTCTGGGGGCGGGGGAGTCCCGTACACTGATGATGTGGCTCTGGAACAGCATATATGATGTGTTAAAATTGCGTTGGTAAGAGCGAGTGCCTGAGAGACGCAGAGAGAAGAGGAACAAGTGTAAACTGTTCATCAGTAGTTTGATATCGTCTTCCAACACAAACACCAAGATTTGCCTTCCTCGCGTCGTCAAGCACTTATCGAGAAAGCCCGCAGCCTCCGGGGATCGGCGAGAGTGATTTAGCCTCTGAAAATAAGAGCTGGATCCTTATCCTTGCACGCCAATCTGATCTCAGGTCTGAGGACCCCTGTGTGCTCCAGCTCGCTCACAGCCTCTCACCTGTCTGTCTACAGCAGAGAGGTTTTGTTTGATCACTCAGGTCTGAGATGGTGACCTGGATGAGAGCTCGACTCATCTCTAATCTGTCATTGACAACTGAATTATTACAAAGGGTTTTCAGGGTCTAATAGAGGCATGCTCGTCATAATATGGGCCGGTTTTTACCTCACCTATTGTGGGAGGCTGTTTGTGTGAGAGTAAGTGATGAAAGAGCAGAGATGAAAGACCTGTGCGAAGAAAAGTGGAAAAAGATAGAATAGGGGCCAGTGAGAAGGTGTAAGAGGAGCATAAGGATAAGAAGATAAAAATAGGCTGTGTGGGGGAATGAGACATCAAGAGGAAGAGACATCTAGTCAATGAGAAACGGCAATGACAAATGATTTGATAATGAAGGCTAAAGCTTTAGGAAGAATATTAAATTGTTATCAGGAACATAGACACATTGAAATTAAGTGCATCGTTCATCACTACCATGAGAGCTTCATCCGTATAGAGATACTCTAAGAAAAAAAAAAAATACATCAGAAGAGTTCACAGATTGTTACATATTCTCTCATGGACTTTTATTTTGAAGTATTTCCTGTGCCTTGTTTGTAGTCTGTTTGTGTACTGTTTGATAGGTTCCACTGGTGTTTCCCATTTAGTTTCATTATTTATAATGTTCATCAAATAAATAATTAATTATTAAGTTTATCATAAATATTAATTAAATGTAAAAAAATTACTTTATCGTCTAACACACACATCAAACTGTTTAATATTGTACATATTTAATAAATATTGTAATTCTGAATGAAGCTGCTCTTTAAATAAAAAAAATATATATTTTCAAACTAATTATTACAAATAAATAATATAAAACTGCATAAATTATTATTAAACTGATCAAAGTATTTAAAGGGAAAGGTTACATTAAAAACATACATTTTAACATTAAATTTTGATGGTAAATCCAGTGCTGTTTTATACAGAATTGTAGTCTATAGAGTATTTAATGTAATTGCATTATAAGTAACTGTAATTAAATTAAAGAAAAAAAAACTGTAACCTCTTACTTTTTCAAGGGAAAAATGTATATATATTTTAAATTACAGTAATTAATTACTTATTAATGCAATACACCCAGCACTGTGTATTGTAGTGTGTATAATATATCTGTCACTGATACGTCAGGAAAGTAATTATGAATAAAGGGAAGTATTTTCGTTGGGACGGAAATAAAAAACATTCATAAAAAATAACACAGAATACAGTTCCAAAGCCAGTAAGAAATACTCATGCTCTGTAAATCTTCTTAATTCATGGTAAAAAGTTAATTTTGTACCTTGAATATGGATGTTCAGAGAGAAGGAACTTCATCAAGCGTCTTCCCAAGGCCATAATTTGCGTGATCACGTTGCGTAAGTTATTTTATTCATCGCCGTCCTCTCTCAGGGCCTGCCACTCTGCATCCTTCCACACTACATCAAAGCAGATTAATGTCAAACCCTCAAACGCTACTCTGTGTAACTAAAACACTCTCTTCCCGATCTGGAAACTTCAATTCATTTAATTAAAAAGGACCTTCACACACATAGACACGTATGAACTATGAGTATATGGATGGACAGACAGGGCTGTCAATCACAATGGCTTGAAAGCCTCGCCACCCAAACGTCTGTCGTCTTGTCCTTTTTGAAATGGTGAAAAACTGACATCTGAACGCTTCAACCCTAACATCAGTCCATCATTCATTTCTATCTTTCTCCTTCCTGATTCCCTGCCGATGCTGAGTAGAGAGAGCGAGAAACAGAGAGACAGAGAGACAGAGAGAGAGAGAGAGAGAGGGGTGGGGGGGATGTGTTTTGATGGTGCGTTAGCTCATAAATGACAGATCCAGGACATCCTATTTCAGATAGTTTGTAATTGGACTGTGATCGCAAAGTAAAATATGGATCATGGTTGGAGAGGGACAGTCACGTTTAAAAGCTACTTGTAAAAGTTTTCTCCGATCTCCTGGTTTGGGAGGATTAGCACCACATTGTTTGCAGGAAAGAGGTGTAAAATGATTTTATCACATAGAATGATATCTAGAGAACACTCACTTGGACAAAGTGGGACATGAAGTACTTTTTCTTTCTTTCTTTTTTTTTTAAATCTATATATTCCTAGGTAGTTTAATTGTACAAAAGGAAAGATGCACTGTGTTATATTCATATTTCATATAGCCAATAAGATTAGAGATCATTAACATTTTCTTTTGAAGTTTTAGGTGGGACATAGCCAATGGGTTATTATTACATCATAACAATGAAGCATGAAACAAGTAGGTGGGACATCTGATTGAAAAAGTTTGTTTCTTACAAACATGGAGCTTTTCACTTTACAAGACATTAACTGATGTCAAGTGGATTGCTTGTGGATTATTGTAATGTTTTTATCAGCTGTTTGGACTTTCCTTCTGACGGCACCCATTCACTGCAGGGGATCTATTGTTAAGCAAGTGATAAAGTTATGATTTCTCCAAATCTGTTACAATGAGGAAACAAACTCATCTACATCTTGAAAGGTCTGAGTGCCAGTACATTTTCATTTTTGGTTGAACTATTACTATAAAGGCAGATGCTTTAATCTAAAGCATTTTATAGAGCAATCAGGTTACGTGCTCTATCAGCAAGTGTATTCTCCTCAGAATCAAATCTATAACCTTGTTGTTGCTAGCGCTAGGCTCTACAATTTTTAGCTTCAGGAACCTATGTTTCAATGTCAACTGAATGTTTAACTTGTGTAAAACTTTCTGATGTACAGTATGTAACATAAGTGCATGTAATTGATAAAAATACAATGAAAAGGTCTAGTGCAGTGATCATATTCAGGTTGTAGGTTGAAGGTTGTATCATGCCAGTACGCACTCGTAGTTGTCAAAAGTGATGTTTTTGAAAGCCAATGTTTTCCAAGTACCTGTTATGTAACAAAATTTTGATAAAACTGATTTTCACTAGAAGCAATTCATTTGACATTTTCTGAGGTAACATCAAATGCTGCATCATGGGACTCAGTTTTATAACCATAGACTTTGCACAGTGTCACACTGACTTGGCAAAAACTACTGTAGTGACGATCCTGCCACTCTCTGATCACTCACTCCAAAGCGTACGCTAACCCAAACCGTCTGTCCTGTCTGTCTCTGTCCTCATTAGCGAGCGGATTCAAATTTCGGGCATGTTTTTCCATCTCTCCAAAATCATATTGGTATGTAGGATGCCTTGAAATCTTCAGACAGTTAATTTAATAATGTCATTCAGAACGCATCAGTTTCATGTTGGTGCAGTCAAGCGTGAGTGTGGAGGAGCTACTGCGGTGCTGTAATAGTCTTAATTAGCACAGAGATTTGAGGACGCCGGGAATACAGCGGCGCCGTACAGCACTTGCCAGCATTGGATGCAGTACAAACTTCAAGCTCAAGTGGATTTTGGGGTGTACTTGAACTTGTTCTGGCCTTGTTTAATTATGCAATCTGTAGCCATAAATATGAGTGAAATAAGATATGCAAATACTTTCCCTGTAAAATCATCAATATTTCCTACTTTTTAACTCATTTTTGTTTTTAGCAATTGCAAAGTTTGTCTTAAAGGAACAATTCACCCAGGAATGAAAATTAGCTTAAAATGTACTCGTTTACAATGTAATATTTTTTCAACATCAGAACCGATTTGGAGAAATTTAGCATTACATCACTTACTTACCAGTGGATCCTCAGCAGTGAATGGGTCCCGTCAGAATGAGGGTCCAGACAGCTGATAAAAACAAAACAAAAGTCTAAAAGTAATCCTTATTAATTTTCATTTTTGAGCGAGCTATTTTGGGTGAGCTGAGCTCATTTAAAGGATTAGTTCAGTCAGAAATTTAAATTCTATCATTATTGTATGCTGGCCACTCTGTTCGATATATTTTTATAAAAAGACCCAAAATGACAAAAACTAAAATCAAACAACAACTATAAATTCAGATATTTAAGCCACTCCTCACAGAAAACTGTCCTTGCAAACATGAAATATGGCAGCAATGGTGTCAATATTGGACATCAATAGAACTAACAGTGTTTGCTGACAGTGCCAAACGTTTCTGTATTATGTACAACATAGTTTTGATCATAGAGCTTCAAAATACCTGAATTAAATACACTGATGATATATTGATGCTTGTTTTGAAGTTTTGGGGCTGAATAGCCCTATCATCATTCTCTTTAATTATATTTAATAGACTGACAAGGAAAATGTTGCTTTTGTGTTCCAGAGTCATGTGAGTTTGAAAGGACATGGTGAGTAAATAGCAGAATATTTAATTATAGATAAACTGTCCATTTAAAATAGACTTCACAGCACATGCACTGATACAAGTATAAACATGATGATCATTCATTTTCCCGCCATTACTATCTTTTTCTCCCATAATCTTCTAAGCTTCTCTCTTTTTCTCTCTCCCTCCATTTCTCCCACTCTCTCACTTTTTTGTTCTTTCGCTCTTCTGTCCTTTGGCTCTGTCATTGGTATAATCTTCAGTCAGACAGCGCGCAGGCCATTAAAATCAGCTCAAGCTCTGTCATTGCTTTGCACACTTCCTACCTCTCCTCTGTCTTGTTTCCTTGTCAACTACCATGACAGCGGCTGAAAATATTTTCATGCAAACACACACTTACACACGCTTATGTTTTATGCATATGCACACACATTCTGAGGGGCCATGGATGTAGACACATACACACACACACACACACACACACACACACACACACACACACACACACACACACACACGCATACATGCACACACTTACTGTCAAATAGCTAAACCAGCAATGATATACACACAATTACCAGCTTCCTAAAAGAAGGGGGTGGGAACAGAATTTGTGGATGTGCTTAACAGTTCATTTATTTTAAATTAAAACCAACTCGTATAAACATCTACACACTCACACAAACACACACATCATTATATGAGCTCAGAAACATGCAATTATTGTTAATTGAGGAGAAAAGTCTCACTGAGGCAAAATTGATCAATTTCACACTGAGTGGAGACAGAGAAACAGATGCAGTGAGAAGAAATGAGAGAAAGGGCATGGACGAGTCTTAACTTTTATAAAGAATATCTCTTTGGGTTTGAGACTTTAGTCTTTGAAACTTTAGGGATCTTATCTATTCACAAACAGCTTGTAACACTCCAAAGAGAAAGAAAAACTTGAAATCGCATCATATGACAACATTAACAGTGCACTTCAATGTATTAAGTCAATATCATGATCAAACACTATCAAAAGTCATTTTCTTCTAGACTGTTTCTGTTCATTTTTATAGAGTTGCCATTTCTCTGAGGAGTGAATGACCTGCATTAAAATAGCATGAGCTCAAATTGAATAGCTTCTAAGAGATTTTAGAGACTCTTTCATAATCATTACTCACTGAGAGAGTTTATTGGGCAGCAGTGTTTCAGTCTCATTCTGCAGTGACGCCTTATAAAATAAGAGCTGCAATTAAAAATGAATTAAAACTTTGGCAATCAACTGCATCTAAAATCGCATTATTGCAAGCTATAATAGTGATGCTGATCCGAAAGAACTGATAATTTGTGATCTCTAGTTACTCAAATCATGACTACACGTCTAATGTAATGATGAGAAGACTGCTTTTAATTTATTATTGTCATCTTTTCTCATGCTTTGGCCTTTAAAGTGTGAAAGCGTGACTGAACATATATTGGTAGACCAAAATAAAAATAGGACTTTATGTCTTGCGCAGAAGAACAATAACTCGGGACTTAAATAAAAAGAACACAGTGTAACTAGAAGGTTGACCACCCTCTCGTCAAAACACACCTGACATATGGTAGGGTGACCATATGTCCTCTTTTCCCCAGACATGCCCTCGTTATGGACCTAAAAAATGCGTACGGCTGGGATTTCTTAATTTCCCAAAATGTCTGGGATTTGGCTGTTTCCTAATCTCGCTCCCGTTGATTCTGCTCCTGCAACATGTGAATCGCTCCAGCCATTTTTGTGACCACCTATTTAAACATTGTAATATATATCATTTTGCCACATCAGGGATATTTGTCAATGAGTTCATGAGACTCGGGAAGCTTTTTTTGGATGCAAGGTTGCCAAATTGGGATGCTTTTAAACTGTTGCCATGGGTTGATTTCCTCAAGTAGGTTAAAGGTTTTAAATATCACATAAATTACATTTGATTGAAATGCTTGTATTGAAACATTTTGCATTCTACCTTGTAAAACTTTCATAGACTTTTACATGAACTGTTCCATCCTGGTGAAATTACCTGCCCTACTCAATCTAAGTAGCTGAGTCTAGCATTCCCCATTCTTTTTCTATTCTATCTACTTGTTTTCTTTTTACTTATTATAAAAACATAACAAGCAAGCAAACACACATACAAAAAAAAAAAAAAAAACGTACTACGTATACTTTTAGGCAAAACCCCACCCACGAAACCAACAGACCACCCCCCCACCCCCACTGTCCTCTTTTTGGAAAACTAAGATGAGTTTGCTATCCTGTGAATCTGAGGACACTCTCACTCCCCTGCTGCTAATTAGGAGCCTTAATTAGTGTCTAGATGGAATTTGAAATCATCCAAATGACCCAATTACGTGGTATAAAGAGCATGTTTTATTTTTGCTCAGTGTGTGCCCACAGTCCTCTGGCAAACGGAAACTAAATGAGAAGGGTTCACTCTCTATTACAGCTCTTTGAGGAGAGACAGAGAGGCAGTGACTGGAATATATTGCAACTAATACAGAACCTTATGGGATATGTTGATGTTTACATAGGAATTATAAAAGTGATATGATTATTTACTTTTAGGGCATAAATGTATTTAGTTTGGATTGTTTTTAAATACTTTTATTCAGCAAGGATGCATTTAATTGATCTAAAGTTATGGTAAATAGTTTTACATTACAAAAATAATAAAACCTATTTAACTTTTTAAATTAGAATTCTGTTTCTTTTTCATTCTTTTAAACTTTCTATTTATCAAAAAAAAAAAAAAAAAAAAAAATTGTATTACAGTTTCCACAGAAATATTTAGCAGCAACTGTTGCCAACATTGATAATAAGTAATACTTCTTGAGCACCAAATCAGCATATCAGAATGATTTCTGAAGGATCAATAAATTACAACAGAATATCACTATATCCTTTTACTGAAAATATAAATATATGCAATCTTGAAGAGCAATATGGTTATATATGTATACAAACTTACCAAAATCAAATGTTTAAATGCTGAAAATCTGTAAAGAAAAAAAGTAAAAAAAATATGTGTAATTGAACATTCATTCAATTACACTTTTAAACTTTTATAGGTTATTTAAAAAATTAACAGTTTTAACTTTAATAATGTTTTTTTTTAAAAAATTACTGTTTAATAAAATAATCGTCATAAAATAAATGTAGACTTGCATGGTGTGTATGAAAGAGCACTTTCAAAAAAATAAAATAATAAATTTATATATATATTACAAACTTTTGTAATAAATTATACATTTAAAAAAAATTATAAATTAAATTTTACAAATAATCACATAATATTTTCAACAGACTTGCTTTGAAGAGCAGAAAAATGTCTCTTTTCCAAAAAAATTCATGTAAGAAGTTTAACTGGAATAAAAAAACAAAAGGTAGTTGGTATGACAATTTAGTTTAAGTATACAAAAATGTCAACCACAGAAAAAAAGTTGGAGAGAAAAAAAAAAAGAGCAAGCGAGAGATACTATAAACCACTGGGAATCAGAGTTGTAGGACCAATCCAGAAGTGCCAGTCAGAGCGATTTCACAGCTGGATGTCTCTATCTCCACATACACCAACACATCTGTCTGCACTCCACGCTTCAGAAAAGAGATAGGCGTGTGCTGTCACTGCATATGCACCAAACACACATGCCATTTATTCACAAACCTCACTGATATGCTTTCCTGTTTATCAGTGCACTCTTGTGTATTCCTGGAAACCTGGTGTGCTTGTTACTTATTTAATTGGTTGTTATGTGTATGGACTTGTGTGTTATCACAGCGGGTTCATTTGTCTGGTGGTCTCAAAGAATAATGCTGCTGTTCGTATTGATATTTTTATCTATCAGATTAACATCGAGCACAGATTGTAATAAAGCTGTCTGAACAACTACAGAGTATTTTTCGAAAATCCATTAGATCTAAAGGCTCTGGATATGCACAGCAACAATTATTAAGAGCTTCATATCACAATAGATTATAAAAAGATTATGTGTTACAGAGCAAATCAGATAATGTTTTTAAGCTTTGCTGGTGGGCAGACTTTTTTCTGTATCATTGAATCATTTCTGTGTTAATTATATTTCAAAGCATCTTCTTTTCGTTGTATAAAGGAGAGGCAGCTGGTTAAGTCCAAACAGCATTTTTTTCATCAGGAAAACAGAATGACTATATGACGAATAGGGTGGGTGAACTGACATGAACATAACATAAGCTGCTTTAGAATAAGATTATGATGACAGAACATTTAAAGATATTAAATTCCACTGCAGCTTTTGATGAGAAAGACATTAGAAAAGTATTAAAGGGTTGCGTGCAATGGCATACGTGATTACTTCAATTATGAATTTTCCTTTAAGACACTGAGGTGAATTCACTAAACAGTGCCACTTTTAAATGCTGTGTTCCTAAAAATAAAAATACTTCTCCTGACTCAAAAATGATCATTTACTCTCATGTTGTTCCAAACCTGTATAACTTTGTTTTTTTTTTTTCTGCAAAATGCAGTTGATTTTGGCATTATAGTGAAATTTAGGTCCAGAACAACATTGGACCCAATGACTTTCATTGTATGAAAAAAAAAACCCCACCCTGAAACACTTACTGTAGCAAATTATCTTATTTTGTGTTCCACAGCAAGTCAGTATTGGAACAGCATGAGGGTGAGTAACTGTGTGGTGTAAACTGTCTCTTTAGATATTAGAAAACAGTATGGTTAAATAATAATTGCCAAAATCTGTGTTCAGCACTAAATGTTTGTGTGTATTAGCGACAGTTCATTCTGAATCCATTCCACCTCAAGTTTTTAAATAAGGCCAATGTCTCCTCAATACACACATCAATCAAGTACGCATACAGTGCCACAGCATCCAGGAGATTACAGAACATCAAACCATTAACCTTGAGACAGGTGCTCAGACTGCACTCCATCTCCGTCCATTAACACACTTTGACTCACACAGAGAAAAAAAAAGTATTTCTATCTCTTCCGTTCACATAGAAACATTAAATGGACAGTCATCAGTTACAAGACAATTATGGTGAAGGTCAAAGAAAGAAATCACTCATTACCCAGAGAGTTGTGAAATAGTCTCTCAAGGAGCCCCCATAGGGGCCACTGTGGTCATTCCATGTGGCCATGAAGAACTCCAATTACACAAGCCTGAAAGCTTCAGAGTCCATTTGGTTGGCTGGCGGACAACACTATGATTGACCACTCACTGTGTTTGGAAAGCTCCTCTGTGTGAGAGCAACCATCAGCAAACAGAGACTTCTACAAGAGTGCTTGTGGCTTTCCATCAAGCACTGGACAGATGTAGCACTGTTTGTTAAAACAGGCATAACTTATGGGCATAACATACAGAACTTAGTGATTTGAGCAAGGGTTAGGGTTAGGGTTAGGGTTAGGGTTAGTTAGTGCCTTAAGATTTAAGCTTTGCCACATTGTGATACAGTCACTCAGCTTATTAAGTGATTCAACTTTGACAGTTTTCACTTGGTAGGTAACAGAATTGACAAAAAAAAGCAGTAAACAAGCATCTAGTAACCAACCAGAATACCCTAGCAACCACACAGAAGTATTAACAAATTAAAACCACTCAATGACCTTAACACAGTTAAGTCATTAAAGTTGCCAGCCACATCTTTCTGAATCAAAATCTGATTTGTACTGGGAAGAGGTCTACAGCAAAAAGCATTTCAGAGAAGACAATTTCCATCGAGAGGCTCTTTACAATATAATTGTAGCAATTGTGATAAACACAAGAAAATAATTCCCATCAATGGCATCATTTTGATGCCTTTTCTTTGAGAGTTTCTCATGTGTCTTAGAAGAGAAATGCAGCGCTTTCTGTTTGACATGTGATTTAGTGATGTGCTGTATATAACAGTTCATTTCATCTCAAATGACAAAGATTTCACTGTGAAAAATAAGAAATTCCCCTAATTACATCATTATACAAGCAAAAATCATGGGACAGCATACAATGTGTTTTAAAGGTGTATTGTGTAAAATATTGGTTCAACCAGTGGCTTGAATGAGGGGCGGGGCTATCTGACAGTAAAATGCTTTTTGCCAGTTTTATAAGCAAAAGACATAAGCCAGTCGTGGGATGATTCTAGACAAACATTTTTACATTTTGTTACTGTAGTGCAAAGCACTGCTATTTGTATCTTTGCCCTGTTCAACATCAGCAATATTGGCTTAAAGGTGCTGTATGTAAGTATTTGACTCTACTAAAGCCTTAAAAATACTAAAATATGTTTGCAGATATTTAAGAAACATGCTTAAGTTAACATATTTTTTCATGTGAAATTTGGGGTGGGGTTATCTGATTGTCTGACCAAAGGTAGAAGTACAGACTGTTTGAGAAACCTGTTTGCAAAAAAAATCATAACTTTTCTCAATCCCATGTGGCTCAGAAACTACCCCCTTCACTTTTAAAACATGAGGATCATTTATTATCAGTCACTATAAGGCTTGAAAATATACCTGCAGTCTTACTTTCCTCCCGTTTTCTCCTTTCCTAACACACTTTTGTCACTGTCCTCTTTTGATGTCCTACAGTGACATTTACCTTCTCTGTCCCTGCTTCATTTTTCAGACTTACACGATTCCCCCTGGCGTATCTGCTTTTTTAGCCAGTTCAGTGGACAGACATTTTTTCCCTGCTTGGTGCAGCAACATAAAATTCTTCCTCTTTCTAAATGCCACACTCCCCAACTCAGACAAGCAAAACAATCAGTGTGAGACAAAGATGACCATCAGGTCCAGTCCAGAATATTCTGTGGGTTGGAGAAAGGTGAAGTGCATGATATAGATATATATATATATATATATATATATATAGTTTAATGTAGAGAGTTGTAGAGAATACAAAATAATGTGTTTGAGTGTAATTGGGCTTCCATGAACATGCGGGCTGTATTTTTGGACTGTATTCAGGATGGCATTTTCCCAAGAGCCCTAACTCTCCTGTACTTCCCTACAGCTATCACAAAAAAAAAAAAAACGGATTGTCATCCATTCTCTCCAAATGTTTTAGAAAGAGAGATGGGTGGAATGGCTGATATGGGGGCCGTGTTTGGCATAATGCAGTGGTGTGTGAGGCTTTGATGTTGCCATGTAGCGTAGGGTGGGATTGCCCTGAGACGCAGAGGATTCGGGGGGATACGTGGCTATCTCAAAGGTCCAGAAACCTCCTGCTAAAACGAGAGACAGGCAGTTTGTGCGGTTTTTGTTTTAACAATGGACTTTAACCACAAGTCATACTGTAGGTGGATAGAAAACAGAAAAAAAGCTGGTTGATGAAGATGGAAAAAAACCACATACATAACTCTAAAATAATGCTGGGTTGTTTCAACCCAACTTTTGGTCAAATATGGACTAACCCAGATTTGGGGTTAAAAATTTTATTTAAGAATTTAACCCAACAGTTGGGTTAGTCCATATTTGACCCAAAGTTAGGTTGAAATAACCCAGCACTTTTAGAGTGTAATATGGAATACATATACTGTACTTGATAAATCACTTCCAGGGAAACAAACAAACAAACAAACAAACAAAAAAGACAAAAGACAAAATCAGCACAAAGTAGCTGATGAAAAATAATTTATCATAATTATTTACATAAGATTACCATAAATAACTAATTATTATTTATAAATAGAAATATTTAAACTTAATAAATATTTTTTTTTAAATTAAAATAAAGGAATGTTTTTTTTTACTGAATATTTAAAATAATAATAAATAAAATACATATTTTTAAGAATTATAGTAGATTATTTAAATAATATAATACATAATAATATATTATTTATAATAAATATAAATAATTGCAATAAATTCAAATTTAAACAGATTAATTTAAAAAAGAATGTGAAAATGAAGGCATATTAAACCGTTAAAAACAGTTTTTCACAAAATCGTCACAAATGAAGAAAAATAAATCGGAAATAATTTAGATTTCTTTTATTTCTGATTATTTTACAATAAAATATAATAATTAATTATTATAAATACTACATTCAAACAATGCACTGAATTATATAAAAAGAAATGTAATTAAATGTATTAAACATGGACAAGTGTGGATCTATTTATCTGGTAAAGTTTAATTTGAAGAAGCTACTTAATGCCATTACACAGGGAAACTCACTCATGACGCAGTCTTTACAAAACTTAATGGCCAAATAAAAAGCACATTAATATCATTACGATATTCACAATGCTGCTCAAGTTTTATATCTCCAAGCCCATGTCAGTCATATCGTAAATATTCAATACTTCACCAACCCCAATACAAAAGTGAGTTTTTGATGTATTGTCTGACCCTGTTTCTGACAAATCTTTCATCACAAGCAAAAATTCAAAGTGTTTGTGTTCACGAGTGTGTGCGAACACTGAGTGAAAGATGAAGGCTACACACAGAGCTCTGTCCTGATTAGCAGTGTTCAGCTCTGTGAAGTTAATGAATAGACATTACAGCAGGATCAATGGCGCCTCTCTCTCTGTCTCCATATGAGCAGGCCTAATGAAAAGGAATTACACTCATCCAACCAAGGCCTCTGTCTTCCTCCTGTTCCTTATGCTCTGTCTCTGCCTTTTCGGCCCCGTCTTGCTTCTTTGTTGTCTTTTATCTCACTTCTCTCCAAAAAAGAAAAACACTAAAACTAAAGCAGCAAACCCTTAGATCAGCTAGAATAACACAGACCTGCTCATCTCGGTCTCTTTTCCCTCATAATGAATGCTCCATTCACAATGATGGCGATTTTATCACCGAAGGTTGCTCGCTAGTAGGCGGAAATCTTATCACAAATGGGTTTTGCTGGTAAATCAGATGTCATTCAAATTTGTTCCGGTTTCTTGCTGCTAAAAATGAACATTCAGCTGGGGAAAGTTTTTGTGCAGCTGTGCATAATACATCATATGATGAACAAGACGAGCGATTTATCAATGCATGAATCAAACTCACTCAGTGTCTGCAAATTCTGACAGTTTTCCACTCGTTTTCTTTTTTTTAATGATCATATTGCTCTATGTTGGTAGAGATAAATCATATACTGTATACTGTATACATTGGTAGTTTTTACATCATCTTATTTGCATAAAGTTAAACTCCGAGGAGTGAAAATCGGTAACTCCGATTGAAAATGAATCTTCTGGACACATTTTTGCTGCAAATGCAGATGTGGGTGCCGAGAAACATTTAACTATGCTAATGAACAGTGATGAGATGTGACAGCTACCAGTGGAAGTAAAGGCAATGGAGGAAATATGATCCATTTATTGTGAGATAGTTGAGTGAATGGAGGAGTTAATAGTAACTGTGAGCAATGACCCACGGGGATGTTGTTCAAAAAATGAGGCATGGAAAACCATGCTAGAAATAGTCAGCACTGTGAGCAAGTTTGATTCGTGCATTGGTAATAAATCATCTTGTGCATGATATGATGCATCATGCGCACCACATTTTTCCTCCCAGAATGTCCTGTTTTATTCATTGTGAAAATGGAATTACATTCTCATTTTTACACCCCAGTTGTGATTAGATTTCTGAAAGTTATGGTCATTTATGCAGCCCATGTAAAACAGGCAGCAACTAACAATACGGAAACAATTCGTTGTAAATGGGATTTAAACATCCATTTGTTTCTTTATGATTTACATGACACCAAATGTGATAAAACCTTGTGTGTTTGCATGCTGAAAGTTGTTCGTGATTGGCTTCTCAGTTTATTATTTGTACTCTGAATCAATTTTCCTGTGTTAAATGAGGCGTCGATGAGAACGTGAGGGCGAGCATGTTTGTGTGCTGCATGTCTGGACTGAACGATGCTTGTAAAGACTTAAGCATAAGCCAGTCAGTGCTTAAAGAGTTCAGAAGGGTTTTTTTTTCAGTTCCCAGGAATTTATAACCAGAAGTGTGCACATAATCCCACTCTGTGCACAAACACCAGTGGCCTTTAGTCACTGTCGGTCCATGTTGATGTTGTGCTTGACATCATGAGTCAAGAACGTTCTCAGATTTAGCTCTAAAAATATGACGCATTGCTTCTTGAAATGTGTCATATATGAGCGTAAAACAAGTTTTATAACCTTTAGTTTTTCTTTTGACTTATTTTTGTCATATATATATATATATATATATATATATATATATATATATATATATATATATAGATAGATAGATAGATAGATAGATATAGATGGGTATATATAGATAGATATTTCTTTTGACTTTTTTGTTGACTTTATAAATATTTCATCATATACTGCTTTTTCATCTGTAGTAATTCCTTTATCAATTTTTTCATATGTATATGGGCACATCTGAATCGTATAGTTGTTTCCAGAAAAAATCTGACAAAAATACAAATTTGTAGATGCAATTTTACAGTTATAATTGTAACATTAATACAGTACATTTGTATGCCAGTGGCATTTGTATGGCATTAGTGTATGCCAGTGTTTCCTGCACACAAACAACAAACACAGGGTCCCATTTAACAGACAAAGAACTGATTATTTTTAACAAGCCAGTTAAAAGAATTTGCAAAACTGTCCTGAATTCACTTGTTAACTGTCTGAATCCGACTCATTTGGTCATTGATTTGTTTGATTAGTTTACAGCTGACTCCCACAGAACCCAAAATCAGTGGTCTGAACTGAAATGAACTGTGAACCAGTAATATGATTAAACTTAATCAAAGAGATAAATTCACAATTCTGATATAATCTCGAATATATATATATATATATATATATATATATATATATATATATATATATATATATATATATAAATTATATTGTTTTTGTGTCATAGAATGTAGTTGTAAGAGTTTCTTAGGTTAGAATGTAGTTATTTAGACTACAGATATAGGGTTTGTTGATAAAGATAATGTCTATTTGAAAATTTAGCTTTTACATTTTCTGAGATGTGAGCTCCAGGGCGCCAGCGGCCGTCCAGCGCTCATAAACCCGCTGACCGCTGGCTCTGATGTCTCTATCGTGGTTAAGCATGAGATATAAATTCATTTTGGGTAATTCTAATGGCTTTTTTTTTATCTCATTAATCTATTATATGTTCCAGATCAAATAGTTTTGGCTGAGGGCAAAGTCTCATAACGTTATATTTTATATAACTTTAATGCTATTAGAGCGCTGTCTTTGTACTTTTGACAGAATTGCCTAGCAACTTTTACGGTGGCTGTTGTTGTTTATTAAATAGTACATATATAAATAATAGTAGTATGTAATATTATACAATATTGAGAAACGTGTGTGTGTGTGTTTGTGATGGTGACTATAGTAACATTATAAGAGACTGTTTTTATGAATGAATCTAATATTGAAACAGACTGAAACAGGGTTGTAAACAAAAAGTTATTTTTACTTTTTAACAACACCTTGTTAGATGCAGCCAATGAATGCAGTGAGCAGTGCTGTCATCTGAACTCACACTAAACAGTTGAAAGGTATTGCTTTCCTAGCGCACATTCAAACTTTCAATATTTTATAGTGAATATGAGATTGAGCTGAATAAATGCTGTATCAGAAGGTAATTACACTCACTCAGTCCATCTCTCTCTCTACACCTTTTACACCTCTTTGACCTTTTAATACAGTAATAAACTAAGCTTTTAATGAAGTATCTTAATGTTCCCTCATCTAAGTATAAGTCGCATCAGTCCAAAAATACGTCATGATGAGGAAAAAAACATATATAAGTCGCACTGGACTATAAGTCGCATTTATTTAGAACCAAAAACCAAGAGAAAACATTATCGTCTACAGCCGCGAGAGGGCGCTCTATGTTTTCAGTGTAGACTACAGGAGTATTGAGCAGCATAGAGCGCCCTCTCGTGGCTGGAGACGGTAATGTTTTTTCTTGGTTCATGTCAAATTAATTTTGTAAATAAGTCGCACCTGACTATAAGGCGCAGGACCAGCCAAACTATGAAAAAAAAGTGTTACTTATAGTCCGGAAAATACGGTAATTATAAAATGTTAATTTGAATCTATGGCGGAAGTAGGTCCGCACAAAAGACACTAGCTACTCTGTTGTCTCATTTTGTATCTACACACTTGTGCTGTCAAACTGTGGTATGAATGCAATATCATACTCATAGCTATGCGATATGGCTGTATATTAGCACGTTGTGATTACCTATTGCCGAATCACAGCAGTGATGATATACAGCCATATCGCACTGTAACTCATGATATTGCTCATATATCATGGCCAAAATAAGCTTTCGAACATATCATTGGTTTCTATTTATTAGATTGTCATAGTCTAGCCTATCTACCCTACTAAAAAGTCCTTTCATCACGGCACAGGAAGCGCTTTAAAACAACTTTCTTTAGTCTATTGTGTGCCTGTATTTGAATCAGTTCAGATGTGTCATTCGATGCAACTCCATTGTTTTTCAGTATGCAGATAAAACAATGCAATGATACTAAAACACTTACCATAAGCACATAACACAACACACTGATAAATAAACAGACAGCATCCCACTTCCCGCTGACAGGGGCAGGAAATTGAGTTTGTCCAGAACAAAGGGAGAGAAGGCACATGTGTGTGAGAGAGGAAGCGATGTTCAGTATTGTTTCTCATTAAGACAGACAGTCAGCGCTCATAAGCGCAGTCATTGATATGCATGCGATCGCCTCAGCCCGTCCATCTGCAGCGGCACACAGCTGCTTGTCTATTCACTCAGATATGAGAAAAAAAATTAAAGGCGCCTTTATGTTTTATCTGTCTCACTGCTGAAAGGACGGAAAGACACGTACTGACAGAGGAGCGCTGAGGGTCACTAACACGAAAAAGGCTTTCAATTAGTCTCTCTGCAACAAGACATCAGCTGTGGTGCATGGGGAGGAAGCAGATCAAAAATACAACCCATAATAATACACACTTAGTTACTTTCTTTTCAAATTTAGACTATTTGATAAGCAAAACAGTACACACCAAGACAACTCGTTCACTTTAAAGGAAAATACAGGAGGTTGAGCGCCTTGCTCACTTTACTGCAGTGATTTTGTGCTTTGGGAATCTAATCTACAGTTTTCCTGCTTAATTTCTTGAGCTTTCTATACCTTTAAAATGCATCTCATCCATCCCTATCTGTAAAACTTTCCAATTTAGCTTTCTCAGGCATCTAGTACTATAAATGTGGAAGAAAAGAAAAAACATATCTTGCACCCTACCAGCAGCTGCGCATCGCAACATTGCAAAACTCAATCGCTCCCATTATAATCAACAAAGCTGTCAGTCATCAAAAATCAATAATGCACTTTTGCACAGTTCTGCTGACTGTAATGGGACTAGGAGCGATCTTGTTTTATCGTGTCGCTCAAATAGACTGTGTGTGAGAGATAGAGTCAGACAGACAGACAAAAATAGTCCAGCTTTAAATGGGGGGACATGAACATTTTGACAGACAATAATACGAGCTGGCACTCAGACAGAAACTCATTCTCATTCTTTAGCCAATTCTGTTAGACAGGTCTGGCAGAGTCCAGAGGGTTTACTTAATCATTACTGAGAAGGAACCGCAACAAGTGGTCCGGATTTGGCTGGTTAGCATGGCCCAGTTTACCCCGGCCATAAAACTCAGGTTATTGGCTCAAAACATCTTTGAAAAGTTTCCATAAGCACAGATTCAAACAGAATTTAAAATCACACACACCAGCTGAAAAACAGTCATTAAGATAAATGGGAATTGTAGTGGACTGCTTCCTCCAGTTATTATTGACCCTCTTGTGCTGTACAGCCCACAAACACAGACAGATCCTCCCTATTGTGATATTTCAATCTTCCTGTCCTCATTCTCTGCTAGTCTGTTGTCTTTTATCTCAGTGTGGATCATTTCTCTTTGTCATTCTGCTCAACATTACCCAGCATGAGTGTGTCCACCCTCCCCGTGCCATTTATTCAGACTGTCACTGCTAACTACACCCACTCTCATGTTCTTTCTCGCACGGCTTCTGTTACACCAGCCTCCTGCAGGGTCAAGAAAAACACATAATGTTGTTTGATGTATAACACCCATAATGACAAATGCACAATACCAACTCAGCTTAAACCACAAATGCAAGGTCTTGAGTTAATCATATTTATAACAGCCATTTTCTACATAAATTTTGGATCATGTGACTTTGGAATTTAAAGACTCATACATTGTAAAATGTGTTAAAGGAATAGTTAATCCAAAAAAGACAATTTGTTGATTCATTTGTTTTTTTCATCGAAGCAGATTTGGATAAATTTAGCATTTCATCACCAGTTCACCAATGAATCCTTTGCAGTGAATGGGTGCCGTCAGCATGGGCATCCAAACAGCTGATAAAAAGCATGACAGCAAGTGAAAAGTTGTGTGTTTGTAATAAAAATGCATTATTAAAACATTTGAACTTCAAACCATTAACTGCTTTTTGGTAAAAAATGACTACATAATCCATAATATTACTTTCTCCAGTGAAAAATGTGTTTCATCTGAATCAGGAGAGAAATAAGCACAGAAAATAATCCAAAATGTTTCTAAACCAGTATGTTGGTGGATTTTGATGTGAAAGGGGATGGACATTTTCATTGGAGAAAGCATTATTATGGATTATGTATTTATTTTGTCCAGAAGCAAAGGTTTGACGTTACAAAACATCATAATGGTGGGTTTGTTTTACATAGCTCCAGTCGATCAATTAACATCTTTTGAAGCTGTGTTGGTTACCTCATTATTGTATTTTTGGAATCTCATTCTGACGGCACACATTAATTAACCCATAAATTTCTCCAAACCTATTCCAGTGAAGATGCATTTCAGTAGGAATCTGTACATTTAGAAGTTCAGAAGTACATTCACTGTGCTGACTAACAGAAAGCTGTTTGGTTTGAAAGTTACTTCTGTGTTCTTTATACATTGCTATGCTACTGACAATAGACAATGAACCTTTTCTCTTTTTTTGTCTGTGAAATTCACCAGTTAACCTATAGTGCACCTTTATATTATACACTACATGTGGTATCCGAATGCATAATCAGATTAATCAAAACATGCATTAATTGGACAAGCAAGGGACGTGGAAAATGCAGAACTTGACAGGTGTTTAAATCATGTTGAGCTTTCGCCACATGAGCCCACTTGCTGAGCTTACATGAACACAATATTTTAGCTGTGACTGGAAATATCCTGGACTGGAAATAAAAGGAAACATTCTCAGTGACTTTGATGAGTGGGGTCCAACTGATGGGGGCCCTGGTGGCTGGATCTTTTTTTTTTATGAGAAGAGACATCATATATTTAATTCTCTTATTATCTACCAGAGTTATAATCCAAACGTGAGTAACAGAGGGAGAAAAATGAGAATGGGAACAGAGTGAGAGGTGACTGGATGGTTTTTCTCCGCCTCCTAGAATTTGGAGGGATTTCTGCAGCCTCTGTTATGTGATAAGAGAGAAAAATCAAAGAAGGGTCATTATGGAGGAGAGAATGAAAAATGAGAACAAAGGACAATGGATACATAAAAAGGGCTAAAGATTTGTGTGCGGTTTGTCATGTGCATATTTAAGTCAACGGACTATAGCAAATGCCTTTACTGTCACTTTTGATCAATTTATTATGCTGCTGAATAAAAATATCAATTTTACACTTTTAAACAGTAGTGTATTAAACATATCATTTAAATATAATAATATTCATAAAAAATGTTCAGGTGATATTAAACTGCAAGCTGTCAGAAAATCAGTCCAATCTTACTAGTAAAATAATGATCCTTGCCCAGAGGGTTTAATTAAAACAGTTTGAAATCTTTCCTATATTAAATGGATGCTAGTTCTTGCCAGTAGGTGCTAAGATGACAGGCGGTCCTTAATCAGGCCTGTTTAACCTTTCTGTAACCGGCAGAACTGATACTCAAATTCATTTTCCTTTGCAAGTGCAGCTTCAGGGGAAAAAAACTACGTGCTTTGACCTTTTATTTGTGTTAGTAATCTAAAGCTCCTAAACGACTGTATTCATGCTCTTCCTGTGCATTATGTGGAGTGTGTATGTGTGTGTACATAAGGCCGATAGAATGGCAGTGAGAGAGATAGAGAGACACACTGTCTAGAAGAGTTATTCAGGTGCAATACAGAATGGAAATATGCGCTGTTTGACTGGAGTCCATTTTCATAATCAAATAAAGAGAGCCCTATCAGACAAATTCAATTCATACCGCCAGCAATAGAGCTGTGTATTCAGCATTCATTTTCAGAAGAATACACATTATTTCACCGGCCAAAGAGTGTAATTTTGTTGACGTTGTTGGACTGCAGTAATAAAGAAAAAGCAAAGTGAATGTTAGGGAGAGAAAAAGTCAGAGAAACAGCCTGGTGTCAAACAGAAATGCAAACATTTAAATGCAAAGGATTACATGTGTCATCTGAAGCCGTGTGCGATTTCACGCTGTATTAGGCATCGGGTGCTGTTTGAAACAAAGCTTGGTTGGAAAAGGTCATCCGTCAACTGTGTGTATACCGGAGAGATCCGTGTAATCTTAAATAAACACAATCGTGTGGCATGTGGAGGCATGTATAAACGCATGTGTCTAATAGGTCTCAAGCACTTCTAAACAAGAATAGTTCACCCAAAATAATTTAAACATTCTTCGTTTACGCACCTTCATGTCGTTTAAGAGTTGAATGACTTACTTTCTTCTGTTGAACAGGACAATCATGAACAGTTAAGCTGGTTGCACTTTCCCATGCAGTTACAATAAAGGGTCACTGAGGCTTTCAAGCTATAAAAACGAATACGAGAAAACACCATACAAGTATCATAAACATGGTCATTACAAATCACATGGCTTCAGAAGACTTGGAATAATTTTACAATTCATTACTAATAAGCAAAATTATGTCATTATTCACTAAAAATCTTGACATCCACCCTAGCTCTCCTTGAAGCATTAATGAGAGAACAGATATTGATGTCCGAAAGAATCATTCTTTTGATTGCTCACAATGAATTGGTCAATCCAGTTCACACCGCTGATTGGATTTTTGAGTTCTCTGGTTAATGGCCCATTGGAGGAGACGATTATGAGTCAGTGACTTTGTTTGACATCAGAAGACTTTAATTATTGCATACAAATGATGTTAACCGCTTTTACAATAATTTGATGGTACTTGGAAGCCTCAGTATTTCTAGAATAAGGACTTGAATGATAAAGAACAACAGTACGGCTCTCTCAGTAGAAAATGTCAATGTTCGTAAACTGATTTTTAATGACAACTGATAAACCATCAAAGACAGAACTGTTGTAAGCTTTGAAGATGTTAATTGATAGTATGTTTTTGTTGAAGTCATCTGTTAACATTAATTCAATTTATTTTTAAAAGCTGTGTTCAACAGTGGAAAAACAACTTTATGAAACTTCATTTTAAAACTACATTTCCCATGATGCTATACAGAAAATTCCACCAATTATACAGTAGCAGTGAGCAACACATACAAATGGAGCTCCGCCCACTTCCATGAAGCTCCAAAAATGATGCAGTAAAATATATGCATAAAAACTATATTGTTTCTATAGACACAATCAACGACTTCAAATGAATAGAATTATGTTTCACCATCATTTTTAATTTGATTGTCCCAATGTTCACTAAATCTGTTAAGTACACAATGTTCTATTTTGTTCAATTTTCAAATCAAAGTTTGTAATGTTGTGATTCACTCCCTCAAACACCTGGTTGGTTTGCTTCATGCCTTATAACACTTTAACTAAATTAACTCATTTGGAGCAACATGAGGATGAGTAAATGATGAGATCTTTTGTAAATGACGTTTTTGGGTGAACTGTTAACATAAACTTTTTAACACTACCCATGCTATCTATGAGCAACAGTGTCCTGTCCTTCCTGCTGCTGAATGTGTGAAAGCATGGTAATGTTTCATATCAGTGTCAGAACACCCTGTGTTACACCACATCGCTCAGCTCTCTGCACAAGTTCACGGTCTCTGTCAATATCAATCTCTCTCCATTTCTCTAAGCGAACTGATCCTTTTAGTTCTTGTGCATCCAAAATGACTCACACATTCCGTCTCTTGCTCGAAACTCTTCACACTGCAGTGCACCTCTAAACCCCCCTCTCTCATTCCCATTTCAATTCGACATCAGAGGCGAATCAATGCTGAGCCACTAACATTCACTTATACAACAGCACCCTTCATTGCAACCTCATCTTCATGGGTTTATCATTTATTCTCATTCCTTTCCTTTCTTCCCTCAGACATGCATGTTCTTTCTTTTCATTCTGATCTGTTGCATGCACACGCATACGCAATAAAGCTCAAGTCTGCACACTTTTTTCCCCCTCTAACCTTTAACATTGATTTTTGCACTTTTAAAAGTATAGCCTCATGGGTCGGGTATATTCAGAGATGGCTATGGATCTAGGCAGAGATTGCATCTATATAAAGATCACATTCTCACGTCTTTTTAGCTGGATTTTCACATTCTTTATAACAATTTTTCCTTTTGTATTGCTGCTTTTCACTACACAATGTACAATTACATATAAATTTGGCCCAGGAGTCAACAGACTAAAAAAAGTGACATTTTTTATGAAATTTATAATCACTGTACCACACTGGTCAAAAGTTTTAAATAATTATGAATCTTTTTTTTTATTTATGTTTTCGAAAGAAGACTCTTATGCTCACCAAGGCTTTACAGTCAAACCAAAATGTATTCAGACACCTTCAACATTTCACACATTATCACAGTTTATTCAGTATAGTTTGTGGTACCAGTAGTTAATATGGTAATAAAATATGACAAGAACTCAGAATTAAACTGTGTCAGTACAAATTCATATTGATAATGTCAGATAACAATGAAACAAAACACAGTCAGGTCAAAGTGTCAGAATCCTTTTTGGTTCCAAACTTTTATACATTTTAAATGCAGTCCATGAAGAATTTTTGGGTGTAATATCTCACATTTTACTTTATTTTAATATTCCTGTCTTGCACCCACTAGTAACAAAAAATAAAAATAAAAAATAAATAAACAATTATATCTGGTGTCTGAATAATTTTTGGTTTGACTGTATTTGGGCAAAAATACAGTAAAACAGTGATATTGTGAAATATTACTACAATTTAAAATAACCATTTTCTATTTTAATTCATTTTAAAATGTAATTTATTCTTGTGTTGGCAAAGGTGAATTATCAGCAGCCATTAATTCAGTCTTGTCATATTATATTTTTTTGTCCGGATTCTTTGATAAATAGAAAGTTTAAAAAACAACACGAGTGATGTCTTTACCATCAATTTAATGTTGGTGAAAAAAAGTATTCATTTTTATTAATTTTACAAATTCATAAAAACTTAACCCAGACTTTTTAAATGGTAGTTTATCCCAGTTTCCAAAAATCTTGGAAATCCGTCTCCCTTAGGTTTATAATGTACCAAACAGAATATATTATACAGTAAACCTATTACAATAGTCTAGAGAAGTAGCAATGTCTGATTAATGAATTAAGTCATTCTTTTGAGTCAGATCTTTTGACAGAATCAGATAATCTATTCAGAACCGCTCTGAATGATTTGGTTACATACACTGGTATTTATAATACAGTACATAGAATTAACAGCCTACAATTTCAGATTATCCATCATATAATTAAAGTTAAATCTTGTCAAGTTTTTTTACACTCACATTTCCCACTTGTGTTAATTCTGGACCTTGACTTTTTTAATTGTTACCAAAATTGATAATCAAATAAATTGATAATCACATTATTACTGTACCCCTGGGTTACACGGATGCTGTTTTTATAAGATAGCCTTACTGAAGAGAGCGTCTTACCAGCATACAGTATGTTGTGTTAGCAAATTCAACTGAAACTGCAGCAAACTGAAATAACTAAATCAACCAGCTGAGATTTGCTGACAGTCCTTCAGCTGGAAACATCACAGACCAGCATAAACCACATGTTCTAAAGCGGGTTTTTTTAATCATTGAAACTTGCAATGATTTAATGTTCTTTTCCTTACCTGTCCTTTCTTAGGCTGTGGTCTGGAGTTTCTCCTGGTGCTGTGTGGTTTAGAGTTGACCCAGGCTTGTCCTCGTCACTGCATCTGCTACGACTCTCCCAGCACGGTGAGCTGCCAGGCTCACAACTTCCTGGTGGTTCCAGAGGGAATCCCAGCCCAGAGTGAGCGCGTCTTTCTGCAAAACAACAAGATCCAGCGACTGCTACAGGGCCATTTCAGCCCCACCACAGTCATGCTTTGGCTCTACTCCAACAATATCTCATACATCCAGCCCTCCACATTCATGGGCTTCACCCGGCTGGAGGAGCTCGATCTGGGGGACAACAAACACCTCCGCTCTCTGGCTTCTGACACTTTTCAGGGCCTGACCAGACTCCATGCTCTGCACCTCTACCACTGTGGCCTGATCACGCTGCCTGCTGGCTTGTTTGAGGGGCTGCACAACCTGCAGTACCTCTATTTACAGGTGGGTGTTATATTCTCAAAGTTTAAAATTAGATCAGGGTGATTTGACAAACAGGTGCCATTTGTGTCCCTCATATATAGTACATGCAAAGCACTAAAAAGCATGAGCTGATGGCATTATTTATAATGTGCTACTATAGATTCTTTGCATAGAGATTTTTATAAACATATCAACAAAGAACATATATATATAGATGTCCACAAATAGTGTATTTACCTTCAGTATATTGTATCCCGAGAACACAAGTTACTGAAGGCTTTTTTGAAAATATTCCAACGCTATATCACAACCAATTCGTACATATTTTACGAGGTGGCTTATTCGTACGAATTTGTACGACCTCACTCGTATGATTTTATACGATTTGTCTAAACCCCAGTGGTTAGGTTTAGGGGCGGGGTTAGGTGAAGGTCATTCGTACAAATTCATACGAATTGTGCAACTCGGAAAATACGTACGATTTGGCAACAATCGTATAAATTTAACAATCGTATAAAGCCACCTTGTGAAAAATGTACGAATTGCCGTGAGATCAGGTTGAAATATTCTTATAGAAGAAGTACAGAAGGCATGGGAAAAACTAATATCTAATATGGTCCAGTATGAATATACACGGTCTTCCAATTTTACAAAAAAGTTCACAGAAGCATTCACATGATTTGATTGGGTTCTTTCCTCGAATATGTTTTGCAGCTTTTCATTTCTCAGACAATAAAAAATAGACAAAAGAAACAATAAATTAAAAAATGTTAAATTCGAAAAAAAATTTTTTTTATAAGTAATACTGTTGAAATGATGATGAAAACTAATATGCTGTGAGATATTACCAACACATCAACAATGTTTCTACAGTTTTCTCAATGTTTTCCCATTTAAATACAATCCAATCAGTGTTATTTGAGCTGATTGAGCTGTTTTGTAGTAACAGAGTAAAATGGGCTAAAATTAATCCATACAACATGATGAAACTGACTAAATTTGCCTGGACATTTCATCAAAAGACAAAAACAATAACACTGTTGTTGCTTTGGATATTCATACTGTATGTGCGACCTGTTCTTTCAGTGCCTGTTACTGACTGTTGGTGTTTATTTGCTGTTCTACAGAACAACCAGTTGGAGTTTCTTGAGGATGACATGTTCATTGATCTTCTGAATCTGAGCCATTTATTTCTGCATGGAAATCGGCTGTGGAGTCTCCACCAGAACACTTTCCGTGGCCTGGGGGCCCTCGATCGATTGCTGCTCCATCAAAACCGACTCCAGTGGGTTCACAAACAGGCTTTCCATGACCTGCGCCGCCTGACGACTCTCTACCTGTTTAACAACTCCTTACCTGAACTTCCAGCTGAAAGCTTGGCTCAGCTGCCAGCACTGGAGTACCTACGTCTCAATGACAACCCTTGGGAGTGTGACTGCAAGGCCGTGCCGCTCTGGGATTGGCTGCGGCGCTTCCGTGGCTCCACCTCCTCGTTAATATGCGTGGCTCCGCCAGAGCTGGCAGGGAAGGATCTGAAAAGGTTGACAAAAGAAGAGCTGCCTTCCTGTACAGGCTCAGAGTCGCTCCACCAGAGCAAATCCAGCCAGGGGGACGTGGGAGTGTCGTTGAAGAAAGATCATCATCATCGATCGCGCAATCATCATCATCCTCACCTGCCACATCAGGATCAATACTACCCCACCTCCCCATCGCCGCTGCCTCGCCCACCCAAGCCGGGACGCAACAGGAACTGCACGAGGCATCGAAGTCGCAAGGGCAATGCTCAAAACGATGTGTATAACCTAACAGAGTTAGCCAACACGGAATCAGACGAAAAATCTGACCCATCAAAACCAAGACGAAACAACAAATGCATCCCACGGACTTCGGTGGGTGCCCCTAGTGGCGTGCAAAGAGCGAACAGCAGGGCGGTGTCCCTCTGGTCACCTTGTTTCATCATCCCCCTTTGCTTATTGGTGTGTCTCACTGCCCTTATTTTCCGCTGAGCCTCGTAGAAGCCTCTACTAATGGTTTTACAGAATAAACTTAGCCCTCTGTCTACTCTGGCTCCTACAGTGTACGAATGTGTGTGCGTTTGTGTGTACATGTGTACGATAGTGAGCCCCTTTCGAGGGACAGAGGACTTTTGCGAAGTTACAGGCCTGGAATTAAACCGGAGAAACTCTGGGATTTGTGGGCGAGAGATGGAGAGACGGGACTACTCCTCCATCATCACCATTTCCTGTTGCTCCTGTTAGACCAGGGCATATTCAATAACAAAAAAATAAACTATCTGCATTTGTTAACTACATTCAGTTGTGTATCACACCTCTGCAGAATAATTAGCAGCTCATTGTGTTCAAGCTCACCTCCATTAAAACCTCCGAATCCCTGTCTTAACCTTCAACCTGCACACAGGCTGCAGCCCAGCAGGGGGTAAGAGTGTGAATGAAATACAGAAACCAACCATTTACACAGATGTACAAAGGGGCTGCTTTCCTAACCTGCTAGCATCTCAGCGGTTTCTACGGGAGGGATGTTGTTAACACCTTTAGCACCTGACAACAGAAAAATGCAAGCCAAGCACACAAGAGAGCAATTGGGATAGTTATGAGGTTTTTTGTTGTTGTTGCTGTTGTTTTTTAAAGCTGGTTCACACAGCCCCAGTAAATGCTAACAGGGTTGATCCAACGAAGCCAAAAGTTGCTGTTTGCTGTCACAGTGTGAATTAACAATCAAATTCTACTTTTCTAAAGCTGCTATGCTGGCGAGGTCAGTAAAGAAAAAGTAGAGTTTATGAAGGATTATGGGATGGCTCTGGGTTTGTGTGTGTTGTTATTCATTGATTGTGCCCTGAAGATAGTATTTTACATAAAAACTGGAAGGCAAAAGTTATTAAGACATGAAAAGGTCAAGTGGAGCTCATGCAAAAAGCATCATGCATTATCTGTTTCTCAGCTGCAATAATGTGCTGACCTAGAAGGCACACAACACCAACACTACATTAATAGCTGTACACAGCACAGTTTAGGAAAATAAAACGGGGAATTTCACAAAGGAAGAAACACAGCTGTTCAGTCACAGACGTCGAGTCAAACCTGGAATGTTAATTTGCCATAGATTCCCTCAGGAAATTCTTAAGTGTTTTTATTTATTATAATTTTTTTATTTTATTTTTTTTGCGATTTCTGATTTAAACCAGTATGTAGACAGAAAAACATCTCAAATAGTTTGATTTTCTTGAATATATATATATATATATATATATATATATATATATATATATATATATGTGTGTGTGTGTGTGTGTGCGTGTGTGTGGGTGTGTGTGTGTGTATAATACTATGTAGTAACAGTAGTTTGGTTTATATCAGAAATGTTATAATTTCACATTACATGTAACAGGGATAATTTATTAGACCATTTTGTTTTCAAACTGGGGTTTGGGGATTAGGGGTCCACAAGCAAGTGTGCAATCAAATCGAAATCAAAAAGAAAAAAAAAAGTAAATAATATTAATAAATATAAATGCTATAATATATAGTCAATACAGTATGTTAATGGGATGGTTCAACAAAAAATGTACAGAAAATAAATGCATACAGGTTTGGAAAGTTTTTTTTTTTTTTTTTTTTTTTTATACAAACCAGAAACCACTTTAGAAACTTCAGAGGGAACCCATTACCCAAAAATGTCAATTCTCATCCAGGTTTTTTTTTTTTTTTTTTTGGGGGGGGGGCGGGGTGCACACTGAACAGCTCCATATAGAAAGTCAATGCGAGATCTGAGGTAATAAACCTTGCAAATATGATTTATCCTTGCAAGCAGTAGAAAAACCTCTCTGCCCCTCACTATCTGTTACCCTGGCTGCTGTTAAGTGGTCAAACACTTCTGTATTGGGATCCTAAAGCTGAGAGTTAAATTGTCTATGAAAAGTCTCTGAGCCCCCTCCTGGACAGGTGGGGTAAAAGCACTTTCCCAACCTCTACCTGACCCTCCTCAAAGACTCTATACCTTTATACTAAAGTGAACTGAGAATATTATGATGTCCAATGTGAACATTTATTTGTTTGAGAATATATGTCACTTATTGACAAAAGACTATGTGTATGACATTGTCAGGGACAGGAGGAAGTTGTATTCATGTACTTTTTCTTTGTTTCTTTGTACATTGTCGTCAAACTGCAATTTTGAACATACGAGTGCAACATACTAACACCTTCCACATATTCCTCTGTCTGTCTTTCATCTTTCCTCCTCCCTTTTTCATAACTCAAACTTTCTGTCTGTTATGAAACACCACCAGACTCAAAAGCTGTTTCTAAAGAACATTAAAGAGAAATGTGGTCTCACGCTGATGGTTTTGGATGCCTCTATTTTGTTTTCGAGCAGACTCCAAACAAAGTAGAAATCAGATGTCGTTTAATCAGGAAAATGATCACACAAGATAGAGCTTTTCATTTTCTGGACCAAATGAAGTTACTGCAGAAACATTTCATAATAATTCATATTAAATCACTGGGCTGATTTAAATTCTGATTATAAAAGGCAGACAATATATAACACTTTCTCAATTCCATTTATTTTACCTTATCACACACACACACACACACACACACAGTGGAAATAATTGAATGGATATATATTTCAAGCATTATTTCTTCAGGGACTTGCAGGACATCTCGTTTCAATAGAAAGACATATTTTATTGAACCCTGAGGGGGAATTCTGTCACCCAGGCAGATAGTAAAGCCTTTTGCTGTGTATATTATGAGAGTAGTCGATCTGAAATGGACAACTGAGTGTGGAGGAATATGAGTTTATGCTAATACCTGCTTTAGCGCCCCCTGTGGTTTGGGCCAAAGCTAAAACACTTCAACTGTGTTCTGTTTCTTTCTCGCACAAGAAACAGACAGCTCAATTTGGTTACTAATTTATCTTTTATTGCTTAATCCCGTTCTGTTCACACATACTGCAGCAATTTACAGGAATAGCAACGTCTTGTTAATTATGTATTTGAACATGTATCAGATTTTAGTTTTTTCTGTATGTGCAGTGCAAGAAATCAAATCTCAAATCCAAATGCGTTATTTTGGAAATAAGCCACATACCAAAAAATAATGGCATGCAACTTCCTACATTATTTACTCTATAAACTGGATTATAAAGATGATTAATAAGTGCTGCTTATAATAAGTGGACATGACAACCCTTTAAGAGTGCACTCTGCTCCAAACATAAATGAAACACAATGGCTCTGTTAATGGCGGTTTAGTTCAAATCAGAGTCTTTGATCGCTGTAATATTACTTTGATTAAAAATTGCAGATAACAAATGTGCGAGATGCCAGAACGTTGCTGGTTGACACTGGTCAGGATGATTGTTAATTGAACTTGAGAGGAAAAATTGTAAGACTGCAGCACAGACAGGCTCTTAACTACATAAAATGGCTCTCAGCAGTCTGAATCTCTTTTCAAAGCACACACAACTGACTTCTTTCGGTTGTGCTTATTCCCATGAAACCTCCAATATTTTGATGAGAAAGATGAACATATGACTGAAAGTCCGCAAACAGTATTATATTGACTTGAAAAAGCAGTCAATGCGTGTAACAGTTCTGCAGTATATACAGTACACTATGCACAACTAGCAAAACTCTGTATGCTTGGATGATCTGGATGACCTTCTGCATTTTCCAGACTGTGCAATATACAATGAGAGACTTTAGTGTCACGTTATCCCTCAGAAATAATTCTATTATGCCGATTTTGAGGCATTAAATTGCATCCTTGCTGAAAAACAATATTTATTTTTTTGAAAACATAAACCTTACTGTCTTCAAACTTTTGAACGGTAGTGTTGATACTGCAGAAATGTTTGATAAATGTATAGTGTGGTATTTCATAAAGTCAGTACAGAACTAGCATTCCATTCTGAACATAGACTGGGTTCACTTCATTTCTAATTTAAAATTCTAATATAAAATTCTTTACATATAAGCACTATTTAATAATGAAAGAATTTATTATTTCATTCACATCACAAGTTGAACCAACCCTTGCTTATCACTCTGAAAATTAAACTGGAATCTGCAGTCAAAATCAAGAGTTGAGTTCACTACAAAGTGTTCCCTGCTATGAAAACTTTCATCACTACCACTCCAACAACAATGAATTAACCAATGGCATGAATTTGGGGGCGGGACTATCCGATTGACTGACCAAGAGCAGAAGGGGTTCTTTTTTTTTTTCTTTTTTTTTTTTTACTTTTTTAAAACTTTTTTTTATTAACAGTCATTATATAGTGGTATGGAAACACACACTTCACCTTTAACTTTAGTCATCACAAAAAAAGCTCTTTTCCTCAGCAGATTTGCATTCTTTATTAGCTATAATCTAGCACAATGTGTGTTTAATTTAACACCAGCATATTAAAACAGAAGAGGACAATGACGTGAAGGAGTGCCCCCGATGGAGTCCTGGAGTGTTAGCCGTGATGACACTTCAAAAAATGAGTCTGAGCAGGAAAGGAGGCAGGTGGGGATGAAAAAAAGAGGTACGTGAAAAGAAATGAAAGGGCTCTTTTGTTTCTTCTTTCTACCTACTGAATCCCTCTTGCCCTTCGTCCTCCCTCCTCCATCAGTCCCTGCATCCCAGATCAATCATAAATCTAACATTGCCTGTTCTCCTAAAGCTCTTACTTTCTATAATCCTTTTATCCTGGTTATTTACTAATTCAATAGTTCCCTTCTGAGTCCAATGACACCTGACAGCATGACAAGGCCAGACGAGAGGAAATGAGAAAAACCTAAGAAATTTCAAAACAGGAGGAGAAGGAGGAGGAGGTGATGTAAGGGTGAGATAGCTGCACCTCCAGCAGGTATGGGAATGGCAGTGTATGGTCAAAGGCAAAATATGATGCAGAAAGTAATTACATCTTTAACTTTTCACACAATGTTTCCTTAGAAGAATTGCATTCTTCTGGCTAATGGCTCATTCTTTTAGGGAATCAAACCAGAAACCATCTGTTTCCAAGCCTAAGGTACAGTATACACCATCATCACAATAATGCATTACTGCAAAACACCAGCTGTTTTGAGATACTGTACACTTTTGAGCTTACTGGTTTTACAAAACTTTCACATAGAAAAGCAATAACACATGGGTAATTCTTTTAAATATCTCAATCGTTTCTCCTAGCGAGAATATTTTTATTTTATTTTATTCGCTTTCTAATTTCACTGGTTTCCTCTTCACATTTTTCAGTTTCAAGAGGAAAATAATAATAATAATAATAATAATAATAATAATCAATTGTGCTTAAAAGACAGCGATTTCAATAAGAACTAAACATTACTCATCAAATTCTTCCAAGAATGGAGGAGAAATGTGAAGAGAAAACTAATAAAACTTAAGACTGAAGAAAAAGTTTAAATGTCCTTTATTCTCATTGCTAGGAGAAACAATTGAAATATTAAAAATATTACCTTTGTGATATTGCTTTTCTGTGTAAAAGTTTAAATTATCCAAGCCCAATAGCAAAAAGGGAAGAAAAAAAAATAACTATTAAAAATATTCTTCTTCTCATTATTATTTACTACTACTAATACTAATAAATAATAAATAAAATGAAATAAATTTTTTTTTATAAAACATTATCGCTATTTCATTTCTCTTACAATACACAAATTATTTTATTTGATAGATATGATAGAAAATAAGAGAAAAAAAGCAAAAAGGTTAATAATAATAATAATAATTACTACTATTAAACAAGCAAATAAAAACTCTTAAAATAAAAGGTTAAAATGTACAAATGTATCAGCTTTCATTTAATGCTGCTTAGAAAAAGAAAATAACAGAATAGAATAGAAAGAGCTGTTGTTCACTGTTTCCAATGAGGAGTGGACTACCATGCTTTATAGGCTCTCCCAATCAATGAAAAAGTAACCTCTGAGTGATAAAATTGTCCTATGGGTTTAGTTAAATCAATTCATCAATTTAGTGTCACTTCTCTAATATGTTTCTCACTAGAATAGCACAGAATAGTCCTTTCATGTTTATGAGAGCACATGCTGAGAACTTTAAAGTGTCATCTAAAAAAGCCTCGGTGAGGGGCTCTTACAGAATTCCCAGCACTCCTTTCACTGACATGAGCTCAATGACTCCAGATTTGAACATGTGACTCCAGAAGTTTCGATGTGATCCTCTCTTAGTACTCCTAAAACCAGTGTGCTGTCAAGTCAAAGCAACGCTTAGCTCAGAGACACACACACAGAGAGAGAGAGAGAGAGAGAGAAAGAGAGAGAGGGGAACAAAAGAACAAAGTCAAAAGGAGAGCCTAAATCTCAGCTCAAGTCTTTATAAGACAATTGTGGTGAAGAGGAGCTCAATGCAATCACTGACGCCGAGCTTCAGACCTAGTTCATCATATGCACATCTCTCAGACTGAGAAAATCTTTACAACATGGGAAAACAATTCAACGAACTCATGAAGTATTCCTTTCCATGCATTCTAGTTACAGAAGCAAATTTTTATCTCTTACTGTACATGCCAAATGTTTCTGTATCTATCCATCCATTCATCCTTTTCTTTTAAAAAAATAAATAATTTGAAAGCCTTTTTGATAGCTGGATTACTGTGGGTTTTTGGGATGTTTAGATCAGTTGTTTGAACTCTCATTCTGACGGCACCCATTCACTGCAGAGGATCCATTGGTAAGCAAGTGATGTTATGCTAAATTTCTACAAATCTATTCTGATGAAGAAACAAACTCATCTTGGATGGCCTGATGGTGAGTACATTTTTAGCAAATTTAGGGTGAACTATTTATTCCTTTAACATTAGTTATTAACACCATTAGTTAACATGAACTAAAAATAAACAATACGGTAACACTTTACAATAAGGTTAATTAGTTAAATATTTGTTACATTAACTAAAATACTTATACACCATTTATTGATCTTGCATCATATTCTTTTTAGCATTTACTGTACAATTTTGTTTTGTTGTTGTTGTGTCCATTTAAAAGATATATATAAATATCCGTTGGCATTAGTTAATGCACTGTGAACTAACATGAAGAATTTTATTTTTTTAGCAACTAACATTAAAGATTTATAAATGTTGTAAAAATAGATTGCCCATCATTTCTTGTTTTGCTAATGCATTTACTATAATGTTAACAAATGAGACTTAGGTGTTAAGTGATTATTATTAATCTGAAAGTTCTTTACAATTATACATCAGATCACTATCTGATCTGTATGGTGATGTTATATCAGTTTCAGAATGTATGTTTAAATATGGTTGTGTGTAATTTGCTGGGGTGTGTTTCCCAAAAGCATCATTAGCTAACCATTAATTTCAAGTAATTCAAGTAACCAACTCTATTGGGAACGACTTGCGACCACAGTTGCTCTGGAGAAACGCACTGCTGGTTTACTGATTATATGTCATCTAGATTTCGTAATCAGATTCCATAAGTACTTGTCATTAGATTATTTGACATTTTAAAATCTAAATTAAAATCGAAGATTTACAACGTCAATAAATCATTAATAATTTACTGATTTTCCCTTATTTTCATCTTTAATAATGTGGGATAAATTTTCTTTATCTGTATTTTTTATATCAATATAGTAGTAGATTACATATTTAAATTCACATTAGTGTGATAAATAAGTAAAAAAAAGTAATAAAAAAAAAAGAAGTAAAATCTGTGATGTAACGGATTACGTTACTAACAAACATTTTTGTGATGCAATTTGGAATATCATGGATCTCAAAATAAAATAACATGCACAATGACTTAAATTCAGGGAATGAGAAAGAGAGACTGTAACCCATAGTAACCCAAATGGAAAATCCTTGTCTGTTCTGTCTAAAAATGTGCACATCTTTTGTTTTCACACTTCATTGCTCCCTGCATCTCACTTAGTTCTCATGAATTTTCACAGATGTTTTTTGAGACTAAAATAGATTTGTTTGGACAAACTAATTTTGTACCAACACACCCATAAGGGTTTACAGAAGGGCCCAAATAACAACAGAAAGCCCATCAAAAAATCATCAAATCATTGTGCTAATTTCATTTATATTTATAGATATGTGATTTTCATATCCATTATCATTAATAGGGCATTAATATTCCTTAAATTGGCAGAAAGGCATGAAAAATAATCCGCACAAATCTTTTCACTGGCAACAGAAACTCTCCATGGATAACGGCTTACGTCACATGTAGGGAGCATTGTGTCCCATTTTATCTGAAATCTTGATTATATTGTTATGCAGTGATTTTTCTGTTGTGAGAATTAAATGAGGGAAACTTATCATCCATTTAAACTGATGTAAAAATGAACTACTGTTTAAATGAACAGTGGATCCATTCATCAATAATCCAAGTTCCCTTCAGTCTCATCAGCTACACATTACGCTTGCAGATGGTTCATAAACTCATAGTACAATGAGTCAATCTTGAGTCTTAAATGAGTCCAGATGGACACTAACACTCATGAGCTTCAGATGTCAGGCAACCTGAGCTGTTTTATGCCATTTAAAGCACCTCTACATTATTTGCATAAGTCACCAAGCTGGCCAAATTCATTTGTTAGCAGAAAGTATGAATAATGGCCCATTTCAGCATCCCCACTCCTATTCATACATCACCAGGAGCGGTATTATTATACTAAATAAGGCCCTACTCAAAGATTTAGAAAAGTTTTCCATGGCGATACGAATATTAGAATTAGAAGAGTAATCAGCAATATTCCATCTGTTCCGGAGCCTCCTGGAACCTCTCTGTTTGTGTCAGAACCTGCCCAGAGGCTCTGTGGTTAGCAGATTGTTTTGCGTTTTGAATCTAGACCAAGATCTGATTTAGCCTAAAGCAGGAGGCTCGGAGCGCTGCTGTGCCACCTACTTTTTTAACTGGCAGAAGGACAGAAACTGCCTAGTTTCATTTAAAAGCTGTGATCTGGTAAGACGACCATACAAGTGAGTTGGGAATTCTGCCATCATTTACTCTCCATCATCCTATTCCAACTCCATATGACGTAATCTCATCTGTGGAACACAAAAGCAGAATAGTTGTTCTTTTCTACGCAGTTTATAATACAATGGACAGGGACCGCTTTCAAAAAAAAAAAAAAAAAACATTTGTGTCACCAAAAATCATCATAAAGGTAGTTTATTTAGTAAACTTAGTTAATCGAGAGAATTGGACTTTAAAATAAAGTGACTATATATGTATGTATGTATCTCTCTCACACACACACACACACACACACACAGTGCATTTGCAAGAGATTAACCGATACAAAAATATGCTAAAGATGCTAAAAGGAGTGGAAGAAATGTACTGTATGGTATACAATTAAAGCCAATAAGCAGGTGATCCAGAAAGAGCAACACAAGCAGTCTTTTCATCCATTATTTCTGTGTTATTTCTGTATACATTTAGATAACAGAAGAACTGGGATAAAAGTTTATAGTATGGGTATAAACACTTATTCTCTCAACAGTAGCGATCAAACCAAAAGTATCTTAACACGTGTATGTATTTTAACACAATATCCTCCTCTGCCAAATGTAAACTAGAGCTGCAAGATTCTGGATAAACTGAGAATCATGCTTTTATCCATGTCCAGGCAGGTGTGGAGACAACTTTAATAAAAAAAGTAATTGTCACTGAATCATTTATTCAAAAGATTCTAATAGAGAAACATGTCTTTATGAATTGAGACACTGACTCCATAAATTTTTTATTTTGTTCATATGAATATATATATTTTAAAAGACTTAAACATTGAACATTTTCCACTAGTAAATTATGTTATTTTGTTTAGTTTTCTAATCTTTTTTTCTTTTTTTAGAATCGTGATCTGCAAGATTCTGGATAAGCTGAGAATCATGTTTATATATGTATATACATACATACATACATACATACATACATACAGTCAGGTCCATAAATATTGGGACATCGACACAATTCTAATCTTTTTGGCTCTATACACCACCACAATGGATTTGAAATGAAACGAACAAGATGTGCTTTAACTGCAGACTTTCAGCTTTAATTTGAGGGTATTTACATCCAAACCAGGTGAACGGTGTAGGAATTACAACAGTTTGTATGTGTACATCCCACTTTTTAAGGGACCAAAAGTAATGGGACAGATTAACAATCATAAATCAAACTTTCATTTTTTAATACTTGGTTGCAAATCCTTTGCAGTCAATTACAGCCTGAAGTCTGGAGATCAATTAGACATCAGCGTACGCTGGGTTTCATCCCTGGTGATGCTCTGCCAGGCCTCTACTGCAAATGTCTTCAGTTCCTGCTTGTTCTTGGGGCATTTTCCCTTCAGTTTTGTCTTCAGCAAGTGAAATGCATGCTCAATCGGATTTAGGTCAGGTGATTGACTTGGCCATTGCATAACATTCCACTTCTTTCCCTTAAAAATCTCTTTGGTTGCTTTCGCAGTATGCTTCGGGTCATTGTCCATCTGCACTGTGAAGCGCTGACCAATGATTTCTGAAGCATTTGGCTGAATATGAGCAGATTATATTGCCCGAAACACTTCAGAATTCATCCTAATGCTTTTGTCAGCAGCCACATCATCAATAAATACAAGATAACCAGTTCCATTGGCAGCCATACATGCCCACGCCATGACACTACCACCACCATGCTTCACTGATGAGGTGGTATGCTTTGGATCATGAGCAGTTCCTTTCCTTCTCCATGCTCTTCTCTTTCCATCACTCTAGTACAAGTTGATCTTTGTCTCATCTGTCCATAGGATGTTGTTCCAGAACTGTGAAGGCTTATTTAGATGTTGTTTGGCAAACTCTAATCTGGCCTTCCTGTTTTAGAGACTCACCAATGGTTTACATCTTGTGGTGAACCCTCTGTATTCACATGGTGAAGTCTTCTCTTGATTGCTGACTTTGACACACACATACACCTACCTCTTGGAGAGTGTTCTTGATCTGGCCAACTGTTGTGAAGGGGGTTTTCTTCACCAGGGAAAGAATTCTTCTATCATCCACCACAGTTGTTTTCCATGGTCTTTCGGGTAGTTTGGTGTTTGGAAAGCAACCAAAGAGATTTTTAAGTTAAAGAAGTGGAATGTTATGCAATGGCCAAGTCAATCACCTGACCTAAATCCGATTGAGCATGCATTTCACTTGCTGAAGACAAAACTGAAGGGAAAATGCCCCAAGAACAAGCAGGAACTGAAGACATTTGCAGTAGAGGCCTGGCAGAGCATCACCAGGGATGAAACCCAGCGTACGCTGATGTCTAATTGATCTCCAGACTTCAGGCTGTAATTGACTGCAAAGGATTTGCAACCAAGTATTAAAAAATGAAAGTTTGATTTATGATTGTTAATCTGTCCCATTACTTTTGGTCCCTTAAAAAGTGGGATGTACACATACAAACTGTTGTAATTCCTACACCGTTCACCTGGTTTGGATGTAAATACCCTCAAATTAAAGCTGAAAGTCTGCAGTTAAAGCACATCTTGTTCGTTTCATTTCAAATCCATTGTGGTGGTGTATAGAGCCAAAAAGATTAGAATTGTGTCGATGTCCCAATATTTATGGACCTGACTGTATATATATATATATATATATATATATATATATATATATATATATATATATATATATATATATATACATACACTAGAGACCAAAAGTTTGGACACACCTTCTCATTCAAAGAGTTTTCTTTATTTTCATGACTATTGACTATTGTAGAGTCACACTGAAGGCATCAAGGACTATTTGATCAAGAAGGAGAGTGATGGGGTGCTGCACCAGATGACCTGGTCTCCACAGTCACCGGACCTGAACCCAATCGAGATGGTTTAGGGGTGAGCTGGACCGCAGACAGAAGGCAAAAGGGTTAACAAGTGCTAAGCATCTCTCGGGGAACTCCTTCAAGACTGTTGGAAGACCATTTCAGGTGACTACCTCTTGAAGCTCATCAAGAGAATGCCAAGAGTGTGCAAAGCAGTAATCAAAGCAAAAGATGGCTACTTTGAAGAACCTACAATATGACATAATTTCAGTTGTTTCACACTTTTTTGTTATGTATATAATTCCATATATAATTCCACATGTGTTAATTCATAGTTTTGATGCCTTCAGTGTGACTCTACAATTTTCATAGTCATGAAAATCAAGAAAACTCTTTGAACGAGAAGGTCAGTCCAAACTTTTGGTTTGTACTGTATACACTGCGTATATACAGTTGGCTTTGATTCAGAGGGTCCACTGCACCATTTCTCAGACCAATAAATAAGTAAATAAAAAATATGCAAGATACAGTAGCATCCATATTCCATTACTAACTGTGAGTGACATTGTGTCTCCACATGCATCTTGGAAAAAAGAAGCAGAAGAAGAACTGGACGTTCCTGTGAAGAGTCTCTAAACGATGACACAGACGTCTGTGGATGTACACTGAGTATCAGAGCACAAGACTGCAGTTAATTCTAATCTTTTCCCTCCAGCAAAAACACAGACCAGTGTTTCTTCTACTTCTTCTTTTTCTTGTTTTTATCTTTAAAAGAAGCTGTCTCGTATGATAGGAGGCCACAAAACTTTTAGCATTCTTTAAAAAACAACATTCTTTTTTTTTTAAAGGAAATGCTTCGAGGAGAATGAAGCCACTCCAATGGATGAGGAACACTGAATAAATGAAATATTTAAAGTATTCAGTTTTTGTCTACATACAATGGAATGTGTGATTAAGACAAGCTCATTAGTCGAGAGTCCAAACCGTTTCTCAAAACCATGGATGAAAGAAGAAACTATCCTAATTAGCTGAGAACTGCTCACATTAGAGCCACTTATGTCAACAACGTTAACAAAGAAGTAAAAAATAGTGATGCCTTTATAGCAAAATGTAAAAAATAATCCTTTTTCACAACATCTTTCTTATTTCTTTGAAGAAAGTCTGGCATACAGATAAAAGTCAAAACAACATAATATATAGTCAAAACAAGCAGTAAAGCTACAGTCAGTCAGCCAGCTAAATTATTACATTTATAACCCACTGAAAATGAAACAGGTTATAAAAAAGTCTATTTGGTGAATTAAGTGCCATATTGCAAAACAACTTCCCTTTTTGTTTTAATAGAAAAATGTAAGATATGACTCCTTTACAAAAAAAAATTCCCCTGGGGTCCAATTAAAATTCTAGTAAAGGGCTTTTTTGCAAAAAATAAAAATAAGATTCAAAATCTAATTTTTATGAACACTTTCATATAAAATACTTTTACTTCTGGGCAAATAAAACTGACTTCAAGTCCTTGATTTTTTTTTTTTCATATTATTTCTGACTTTACTTTTTATTTAATTTGTTTAATTTATTTTTTTGTACTGTTTGAAAAATGATTCTGGACTTACCCAGGGGCAAGTTACACAATCAAACAAAACTGATCAGAAAGTGCTTTCATAATAACATAAAGGAAGTCCATTCATGTTTCAGGGATGTCTAAATGATGGCATGAGAGTGAAAAGTAAGGTTGAGAGATGAAAGCATGGCAGAAGTGGTTCATTTTTGATCTGTGAAGATTTACAAGGCAATATGAGACACACAAACAACTGTTCTCAAGTTTTCAATTTACATACAGCATGAACAATGGGATTTCGGCAATTGCTAATAGGTGTGATTTTATCGTGCAGTTTCGGTTTGATATCTCACTCAGGTTGGGGTTGAGGTGAGCTTGTTCTTTGAAGACTTTAGCTAAACTCAGAGCAGGATGCAGATTCTCCTGGCAGGATATATGGTACAGCATGTCTAATCTGAGCCTGAGGCGGGAAACCCACAGACCACCCACAGTCTGTTCATGAACTGCCTGATGCTTACTGCACACAAAAACGCCAAGTGCTAACTAAAAACCATCCATTTCAGTCTGATTGAATCTGACTGGATTTACACCATTTTTGAGTGTGCCAGTCTGCTAAAGATCCAACACTTTTGAAGAAGAGCTTTTTACTGGGTTTGCTGCATTAGTAACAATTAAACAAGATATCCACAAGCAGAACTGACTGTTTTACTTTTCTCAGCTATATCTGTTAAATAATCTGTACACTGAAAAAAGAAGGCGTAGAAGCAATTAGCAATCACTAGTAAATTTAAAACAATTACAAAAAAACAGCAAGTTTAACTTTTATTTTTGTTTCAGCAAATTGAGAACTAATTGTGATTACAGTGTTTCAGTAAAAAAAAAACATTTGTTGCATCACTAGATAAATATTTTCATGTTATGACCAATAAATAGCTCATAAATTAAATAAAAACTTAATGTACATATTATTAGTCAATACATATAATTAAACATCCACTCTTTCGACCCATACAAAATCTCTAATACTTACTGATTACCAGTACAGTAATTATTTCAAATCATGCAACTTTAGAGATACACATTTCCAAGTACAAACTGGCATGAAAAGCCAGTTTTTGAGCACAGAAACAAATGTCTGCTCTGAAGAGGTGCCTGCGCTTGAAAGTGACAAGAGTTGTAGAATCTGTTACGCACCAAGCTAACTGGGGAAGTCATGGCCTAAAGGTTAGAGAGTCAGACTCGCAATTGAAGGGTTGTGAGTTCGAGTCTCGGGCCGGCAGGAATTGTGGGTGGGGCGAGTGCATGTACAGTTCTCTCTCCATCTTCAATACCATGACTTAGGTGTCCTTCAGCAAGGCCCAGCTGCTCCCCGAGCGCTGCAGCATAAATGGCTGTCCACTGCTCCGGGTGTGTGTTCACAGTGTTTGTGTGTGTGTGTGTGCACTTCGGATGGGTTAAATGCAGAGCACGAATTCTGAGGGTCACCATACTTGGCTGAATGTCACGTCACTTTCAACTGAGGCACCGGTAGCTTTCTCCAGATGTTATTTTATGCATATATGACTTTACAAGCATACAGATTAGTATATAGAGCAGAGAAGATGGAAAAACTGTGAGTGTGTGAAAAAGAACAAAAAGTTCCCTCGTGAAGGCCCGAGGGCAGAGATGGTTAGTGTGACAGCCTTCCATCTCGTCAGACAGAAGCAAGCACAAAACTGATCAGTCTCCTCAAATTTAGGTGCAAGAGCACATTTGCATGACGCCACTGGAAACTTGAAGGGTGTTTCATGATGCGGGCACAGCAGGGGTGACTCATATGACAGCGCTCTGACATTCTTGAAGTTCTGGCTTGGAAACCCAAAATAAACTGCCAAATTAAAACTAAATTAGTTATAATTTCATGTATATTTTTATTTTATTTTTTCTGAAAAAATAATATATATATATATATATATATATATATATATATATATATATATATATATATATATATATATATATATATATATATATATAATATAATATATAATTGTATATATATATATATATATATATATATATATATATATATATAATAAAGTTATATATTATATTATATATAATATATATAATTTTTTTTTTCTAAAAAGAAAAATATAATATATATAATATATAATTGTATTATATATTATATAATATATATAATTGTATTATATATATATATATATATATATATATATATATATATATATATATATATATATATATATATATATATATATATATATTATTATTTTTTTTTTATTATTTTTTTTTTTTTTTTTTTGGAAATAATTATAGTATATTTACACATATGACAAAAACAGTTCTTATAAAGGAACTGCAGTGTACTAAAATTTTATTCACATTATCATACAAAAGTTTGGGGTGAGTACAACTTCAAACTCTTTATTTAGTAATTAATAATAATTCCTTACATTTATATAGCGCTTTTCTAGGCACTCAAAGCGCTTTATATAGACAGGGGGTATCTCCTCATCCACCACCAGTGTGCAGCATCCACCTGGATGATGCGACGGCAGGCATATTGCGCCAGAACACACACCAGCTTACTGGTGGAGAGGAGACAGAGTGATGAAGCCAATCAACAGATATGGGGATTGTTAGGAGGCCATGATGGTCAGAGGCTAATGGGCGAATTTAGCCAGGATGCCGAGGGATTTTTAACGACCACAGAGAGTCAGGACCTCGGTTTAACGTCTCATCCGAAGGACGGTGCTCGTTGACAGTATAGTGTCCCCATCACTACACTGGGGCACTAGGACCCACAAAGACCACAGGGTGAGCACCCCCTGCTTGCCTCACTAGCACCTCTTCCAGCAACAACCTAGTTTTCTCAGGAGGTCTCCCATCCAGGTACTGACCAGGCTCAGCCCTGCTTAGCTTCAGTGGGCAACCGGTCTTGGGCTCCAGGGTGATATGGCTGCCGGCTATTTAGTAAGAACTTTTAGTAAGAATGCATTAAACTGACCAAAAGTCATCAAAAGTGAAGCAAGTAAATAAATGTATAATGTCACCAAAGATTTCTATGTCAAAAGAAATTGCTTGAATTCCTTTGTAATGTTTATTGAGCAACAAATCAGCAAATAAAAATTATAAAGGATTCAACTTTGCAATCAAAGGAATATAAATTTTTTTAATAATCATATCGGAAAATCTATTTTAAATTAAAATTTAAACTGTTTTTACACAGTTTGAGCAAATAAATAGCCTTTGTGAATATTAGAATATTATATTGTCTTATATGTTACCATTTTTGAACAGTCTGTGTGTGTGTGTGTGTGTGTGTGTGAGAGAGAGAGAGAGAGAGATATTGTGATATTCTGATGCCAGAATATTTAACACTGCTCTCGATTGCTGCTCTCTCTCTCTCTCACACACACACACACACACACACACACACACACACACACAGGCAGAAATTATGTTGACAGCCACACACACAAAATAATTTCTTTCTGACAAGCAAAGCCAAAACCTTAGGCCATCAACTTCTTTTCTGCAAAAAAGATCCACATAAAATCTACATGAAATCATGCCCGAATATGTAAAGGCCTCAATCTCAGGGAAGCAGGGCTGGACCCTTGAGAAAAGCTAATCCTCTTCATCGCCTGAGCCAGATTCATTCTGAACGTTTCAGACAGACTAGTACTGTGACTCATCATCGCTGGTGTAGGGAGGTGCAAGCATTTAACAGAACAGCCTGCAGAAGAGGGCATGAACGCGTTTAGTGGAACAGCCCTCGGGACAGCTGCTGATGGCTCGGAGTAGACAAAAGCAGTTTGCTCATTTTCTAAGGATGTCTTCCTCACATAGTTTATTATTTATTATTCTTTGCTAATGCGCCGAATGTCCATTAACTCTAGGCGTGGCATGTCTCTGGAGTTGTCCTGTCAAAGTGTGTCCCTGGAGACATTTGCATGCACACACACACAGTATCCATGTCTCAATACATATCTGTCATACCAATTTCTATAGCTGTAATTGGCAGTGACTAGCGGCTGTTGGTGAACGTCCACTTCCATACAGTCGTTCTCAAATAAAAGCAAATGCTTGCTGTCGGCTGGGATGTCTGCTGATCCAAAAGTCATAATTATTCAACATGGTGAGTCATTCAAAGCTGGGACAATTAAGAGCTGCCTCAGTGAGCACGGCTACAAGACTAAAGCCTGTGACACCAACATCAGAGCGGTGTGCCGACTGTTTTGCCACTGAACACACCGCAAAAAGCCAACAGGCACATAGATTCTGTACCTGTGTGAGAGAGAATACCTGTCTATAACAGCAAGTGGCAGGAATAAGGAAGCCAATTTCTGCCATGGAATAAAAAAATTAAACCGTTATTTGCAACTTTTTAATCGGGCAATTTTGACTTTCTTCCTCTTAGTCTGAGAAAATTCTCAGAATGTAAAAAACTCAGAATAGAAATTCAAAACTGCGAGATATAAACCCAGAATTGCGACTCGCAATTCTGTGTTTATATCTCCCGATTCTGACTTTACGGGCCCTATCTTGCACCCAGCGCAATTGACTTTGTACACCGACGCATGTGTCATTCCTATTTTGCACCTGCGCAAAGCGCGCTTTTCCCTCCACAGAAGCACGTCGCTAAACTAGTGAATGAACTTGCGCTCCCTGGGCGGTTCAGCGCAAAAAAGGAGGCGTGTTCCGGCGCAAACAATCCCTGGTGCTATTTTGTTGTTCCATTAAACAATTGCGCCACTGACCAGAAAAAACCTAGTCTAAAGTCAGTGGCGCGTTGCGCGTTGTTCATTATGCTATTTTAAGGGCGCATGCTTGGCCATAATGTATAGCGTGCACAACGCGCATACACTTTGCTCATGTAATCTACACAGATGCAACAGTTATTTTTGCAAATCATAAATTGTTACACTAAAAAAATATTAACACATGAGATGACGGAAATCATTGTGGTGTGCCACGAAGATGTGAAAAAAATAGGCATAAAACTAGCTCACAAATTATTCAGGCTAATTATTCTCCCATCCCCATACAACACAACTTCTCTGTCTTTCACTGCTCTTACAAGAACATCAGTCTCCTGGCTGTGAACCGCTCCTGGCGTGCGCCTGGTAAATACGCCATAATAATAGCAATCCATAATGGAACTTGCGCACCTGCTTTTAAAGGGAACGTTGGATGACGCTCTGATTGGTTTATTTCACGTTACGCCCAAACCACACCTATGAATAATGAAGCTACTTCAGACCAACCCATTTTAGATTTGCGCCGGGCGCAAGAGCCATTTATCCCGCCGGGAAAATAGCAACAGCGCCGAGACCCGCCCACAAAGTTACTTGCGCTTCGCGCTTTGACACTTGCGTTTCAGATCGTTAAAATAGGGCCCTACATCTCGCAATTCTGCTTTTTCTGTTCCCACCACAAAATAAAGAACAAAAAGGTAATTGCGACATCCTCACAATTCGTTTCTTCTCAGAATTTTGAGCTTGTATCTCACAATTGCACATTACTAATTAACAAGTGTCGCTGACAAGGTCCAACTACTGCCGATGATGAAGAAAACGATGCAAAAACTGGACTCACAGAAGCTCAATGATGTCCCAACTTTGGCCAATGTTGGCTTGGGGTGTCGCCACTTTTAGAAAATCACATTTAGAAAAACAAATGTTTAAAGTACATCGTGGAAAAGTCTGTCTGCCTTGTGCAGTTCTTGGCTGTGTGTAGCACCTACTGCTCTGCAGATGATTTCTGAAAAATTTGCATGTTTAATTCCCTAAAAGTCAGAAAAAAGTCTGATTTTGCTGCAAAAATGTAAATAATAATAATAATAATGATAATAATAATAAATATATATAAGCAGATCTCAAGGTAGAAATTAAACATAGATTGTATAATGGTTCATTTAAAGGCACACTGGATTTTTGGGCTCTCTATTACATTTTACCATTTGTAGTTGACATAAAATAGCAAGTTATTTGTAAAGGAAATGTTTTTATTATATACTATTATCTTGCTTTCTAGTTTCTAATGAAAAGCTTTCCATAGTGTACCTTTAAGTAAACTTGTTTACTCCTGCCACCTGGTTATACACACCCTTCATGCAAGACCATTTAAACTTCTTGTGTTCTTTTTCAAACATCTCAAATAAATTACAAATAACTCTGCACTCAGTACACACAGATTTTTGCAACTTACTTCAGAGTGCAATGTAAGTCTTAAAAACAAATTCACTGAAGCCTCCAAAAGGCTTTCAGAGCAGCAGGAGGGCTTCTCAACCAAGCATCACATTGAACAGAGATGTCTTCATGGCCACAAAGAGTCCCCCAGCAGGCTTCAATGAAAGAATCTGCAGAGAGCACATTTTCTCTATATTCTCTTTATTACCATCATCTCTGTTCTGACTGAAAAACAATGGCAAAAATAATTATTGATGTTTATCAGTCAGAGGAAACTATCATTTCAGCATCTAAATAGATAAAACATATTACTTTAACTAAATGGTGAGAAAATTGTGGAATGCAAATTATGCAAGGAAAAATAAAATAACAAAATAATATAAAAATAAAACGTATTCTATAATAGAATATTTGATATTACACAAACAACTAATAGTAGGTATTAAAGGTTTTAGTGTTAAAGTGTCAACATTTTTTAGGATTTAATTTTTCACAGTGCTTGAAATAATTTAGAATTCTGTATTCTAATATTCAGATAAGGGATCAAAATAATAAAACAGTTGTGGAATAACATTTCAGCATTGCAGACACAAAAACTGGCTACTGGCTAGTTTCTGACACTCAATTTCCAAATCTGTGCTTGGAGTCACTGTGCAAATGAGAAAAAAATGCCAGCAGAGTTATTGCTGAATCAAGCCTTTTGAGGAAAATAACCATAATAAAAATGTCAGTGTGAGGATAATTCATAAAGCTCTCTATTATCTTCATCCACCACAAACACACACAAACACACTCACGCTAATTTCCCATAAGTTTATTAAGTATGCCTATTATATCAGCTTTATGGGTGCGAGTGTGCGTATGCTTTGAGTGATGGGTTGAACATGTCAGTCTGTGTTTTTCAATTTCAACTGATTATTTTGGGGGTAGCTCAAAAATGTCCTGTAAAATTAACTGAATATAAAATGGATTTTTCTATCAATTGAATGGATCATTACCCTGAAACCCCTTTGAGCAGATAAATCTGTGCTATTACTTTCAACTCGACTGGACGCCAGCCAAGTTTAAATCGCCAAATGAGCCAGAATTACAATTTGAGCATCTGCATTGCATACCTCATTCTGAAAATGTATATTTTCATGAATAGTAGTCAATATAATAAAAAAAAAATTCATTTGCAAATCAAATGCCAACAAGTATCATAATACCGTACCACATTATTTTCACCAACACATTCTTGTTTGACATTTGTCATTGGTACCTTTAATAAAATGAATGAACTTGTCGCCATGGTGACAGTCAGTCACTAGTGATAAATGTGTAACAAAAAAAAGGGGTGATGGCATCCATTCAAAGGAGAATCTAATTAAAAAGGTTTCAGGAACAGAGAGCCACATAGGAATCTTTTAGAAAGCTTCTCGGCAGATGTCAGGAGGTTATTACACCCCTACATTACCACTCTGCTCTCATTAATATTATAGATATGCATTGCATGCATAACAGGGTACATTTTCTTGGATTGACCTTCTCGGGCTCCTTGAGAAAGAAAGTTGGACCCCATGTGCTCTAGGAAGCTCTAAAACTCAAAATGTCAAAGCAGACTGAAAGATATACTATACATTATCTTGTGCATAGATTAGGATTGTCATGATACACAATATTCAGCACATAATACTAATATCAAAGAAATTTCATGACTTTGATTCTATAGCAAAAACCAATATGCTATTAAATATAGTACAGTACATGGTATAAAGTAATATGCCATATGCTATAAAAAGCTACTAGTAATAAAATAATCAGCTATACTGTATGATAATATTTAGCAAACTGAATATTCAGCTTAATTTACTGTAGCTGTTATTTTACGGTATCTCCTGTCATGTCTTTGAACAAAAAATAAATAGTAGAAATAAATATAAACCTCTAAAGAAAAATGTAAATATCATAATCAGGATACTGACATTTTAATTTTGATGAAAGCATGACATGATATTTTGCATAATGTTTATAATTTAAATTACAATGTGCTGTCGAGACCACAGACAAGTGGAACTACACCTGTGAAACACTTGATGGCACACAAGAGAGTGCTTAGTGGAAATATGGAACAGGAAGCATCCAGTCTAACACTTCATCTGTGTTGGCACAAACACACACACACACACACATATACACACACACACACACACACACACACATCATGGATAGCTGCAGTGACCTGATACTGGCCCTGGCAGTTTTGAATCAGCTCGGCTTGAGTTTTAAAGGAAGTGGCACTGAAGTAAGTACAAACATGAGTGGCACAGACACTCAGGCCAAGTTAGTCCAGAAGGATGAATGCAGAAAGAGAGAGAGAGAGCGCTCTTTTTTTTTAGATCCATCTTTCAAATTAATGTATATGCCTATAAAAGTCATGATTTGACTCAGTGAGGATTTGGAGGATTTAAACATTGGGCCAGTTGTGCTTTTTATAAGGCAACTTCATAATTTTGCATTTATATTTATATACATGGAGAGAGTAAGATTTAAAATAATAATAATAATTAACTAATTAATCAATAATTTTACCAAGGTAGGATGCATTAAATTGACCCAATATGACAATAAAGACATTTATAATGTTACAAAAACCTCTATTTCAAATAAATGCTGTTCTTTTGGACATTTTTTGTTAATACTAGAAAATGTTTCCATGATGTCCCCAATAAATATTAAGCCGTTTTCAATATCAATAAGAAATATTTCTTGAGCAGCAAATTAGCATTTTAGAATGATTTCTGACAGTGTGAAGACTGGAGTAATGATGCTAAAAATTCTGCTTTGTCATCACAGAAATGAATGACAATATTTACAGGAAAGAAATTAAGAAAAATAAATAAATATTAAGCAAACAACTAAACTCACACTAATGCTGCGTTCCAGGGAGGTTTTTGAGCCTGTAAGCCATGATTTCAAACCACGACTAATAACTTTGTACCGTTCCAGGCAAGTCACGCCAAACTTCCTGAGCGCAAGGAATTGTAGCGAGATTATACATTTTATTGCAACATTACATTGTCCTAAAATCTATTTTTCAATGTGTACCACTTGCATAAACACTGCATCCATAGGCAATATTATCCGTAGGGGCTGCCATCGTCGTTTCGCATGATGTGTGACGTCAGAACTCGGAACTTGGAGTACATCGATCTAGGACGAGTCACGGGTTTGACTGCCGTTCCAGCACACTTTCACGGGTTTAAGGTTGGAAAAACAATGGTTGCCTGGAACACGGCAATATGCTCACTCACTCAACAAATTGTTCTGCATATAGGGTAATCAGCGGTCGTCTTTTTTTTTTTTTTTTTCACCGCCTGCGGTTCCAACACACGATCATGACCCTTTTTCGGTGGGACTGCATCATCCTTAAGAAATAAACGATACGCAAATCCGGCGTCAAACTGGGTCTTGTTTGTAAAACAAGCATCTTCGAAATGCAGGGAACAAACACAAACACTTGCACAACTACGTTGATGCTCTGTAAAAATAAACTCCATCCACTGGTCCCTTAATGCTTTTTTTTTTTTTTTTGGTAATCTGTGCAGGGTTGTCTTGCCCTGGCAACCAAAAACACACTTCTTTTGTGACATTTCGCTCTGGCTCTGATCAGTGAATGTCTCTGCTCTGTTCTAAGGGAGTGCGCGCTCTTCCAGCAGACGTACCCTTAGGACCCATTTAAGGAAATTCCGCTCCATCTAACGTCATACAGACCCATACTCGAAAAAACTTTCCGAAACTTGTGACAAACCAGAAGGAGTATTTTTGGAACAAAAATACTCCTTCAAACGTACAACTTAATTTTTGAAACTTTTTCCATGTTTAGCATGGGAATCCAACTCTTTAACAGTGTAAAAAACTCAGTATGCATGAAATAGCATTTCACCCCCCCCCCCCCCCCCTTTAATAAAGTTGAGATTGTTATGCTCTGTCTGTCTGTGGCTTTTGCAACTATACACGACAAGGGATGGTGCACCGTTTTCCAATGGATAATAGATCTATTAAAGTCTACAGACAGTCTACCTGGAAATGAACAGCTTTGGGGGCTCATCCACAATTTGAACCCAGGACCTCTCGCAAATTGGGGGCCCCTGCTGCCAAGAGGCCAGGTGCCTTTAGAGTTCCTCTGCAAAACACATGTAAAGTAAAAGTCTTAACCTTTTCTTTTTCCAATCAAAACAGAAGAATAGGAACTTTTTATTGAAACTACGTGTATGTATGTAAGTGTGAAAGGGTAGACAGACATTTGTGAGTGGGTTAATTGAAAGAAAGAGGGTGCAGTCAGAGGTTAGACAGCGAGCAGTGACCTCAAGCTCATGATAAGCACAGCTTCATTAAGATAACACCCAGCACCCTGCCTCTGATCAGGGCCCATGACTCCAGTGATAACCAGCGTCTTTCTGTCTCCCTCTATCTGTCTGCAGATGAGAGGAAAGCCTGAAAAAACTATTTAAAACTTAACGTAAGCTCCCCAAGAGCCTGTAAGTATTCGACCTTCAAAACATAATTTTGCACCAGCAAAGGTCCTTCAAGAGATACATACAGGTAGATTCTTATTTAGTTTTAAAATAAACATACACATTTAATCTTTTTTTCAAAGTTTCTATATATATATATATATATATATATATATATATATATATATATATATATATATATATATATATATATATACACTGTATAGTAAATTTATATTTGATATAATGCATTTAATGTAACAATAATATCAATTATAAAATAATGAATGATTTTAAATGATTTTAAAATAATGTTATGATTTTAAATATTCATATAGTCACACAGTTCTTATCACAAAGTAAACCCTCTTAACACCAAAAAAATCACAAGCAAGCAAATAAATAAATACAAAAATAAATTAGTGGTCGACCGATACTGTTTTTTTTTTTTTGACTGACGATGTCGATATCCTGCAAAGCAGGGGGTCCGATAGCCGATATAACTCTGCTATATACGTATAGCAGATAGCCGATATATATATACATATACACATATATGTATACTGAATGTTTTTGACTGTTTATGTGAATCTAATCGTCTTTCTTTTTTACACCAAAAGTAATTTTCTCCACCTCTTCCAAGAGTGAAAATGCTTCCTTTTTCTGTTATGGTATGTAAATAAGGTCATGTTTAATTAGACACGTTTCCTTTTCAATGATGCTCTGCACTTCAGAGCGGAGAAGAAGCTTTCAGAAAAGGTCACGGAGAGCAGGAAACACTGCGGATGTGAAAGAAGGGGGTTTATTAAGGAAGCGGTAGGCAAGCAGTGATTTAAGAAGATCAGAGAGAGGCCTTGGATGTGTGTGAAATTTGCTCGACACGCTGAAATGACTTGTTCCTTTTGAGTGTGTTGGCAGTGACACGTGTGTGTGTGTGTGTGTGTGTGTGAGAAAGAGAGAGAGCAGATTTGACATCAGCAAGTAAGAGTGTTACAGCTAATTTCGGCCACTCCCGTGGAAAGCACTCATCACCAACAGAGACATGGCCAAACCGAATTCTCCATGGATAGCGCTGTCAAGCTGTAAACACATACATAAACAGAAGCGTACAGACATAGAGAGCCACTCAGGCAGCAACGAAGCCTTTTAACTCACACAGGATGAAATATTAAATGGCACACCATTTTAATGTTATACCAGCCACACTGTCTAAAGGCTATGTTCAGAATATAATTAAAAAAGCATAATGCATACTGCGTAGTATACTTGTATACTTATTTCTTGCACTTTATGTAAGCTAAACATTTAAAAATGATGCTACATTTCTATCACGGTGCCTCATTACATTAAATGTTAAATTCAGCATTTGGATTTAGTTCTAAATTTGAATTTAGAATTTAATAATTATAAAAGCTTGTATAAAAAAAAACTGTTTATAAAAATAAACAAATAAAAAAATTATATCACATTTTGAGATACTGTGACATAAGATAAACACACTAATTAGGAGAAATTAAGACACACGATACAATTGTTAGATGTAACGTTACAATTCTGAGAAATAAAGCTGCAATTGTGAGATGTTAAGTCCAAATAATGATTTGCAGTTGAGATAAAGATATAACGATATTAAGGATATAAAAAAAAAGTCTAATTGTGAGATAATCATAATTATGAGGAAACAAAGCACCAGTTATGAGAAATAAAATCACAGCTACAAGAAATAAAGCTGCAACTGTGAGAAATAGTGTTGGATGAAAGATAGAAAGTCCCAAAAAATAGTCACACTTTGAGATACCCATTTTCATTTATAAGAGAAATATTCACAAGTACAAAAAAGTATATCAATTTTGGAGATATACATTTGCAGTTGTGAGTTGAAAACACCAGATATGTGAAATAAAGTTGCAACTATTAATAAAGCTGCAAATCTGAGATATTAAGTTGAAATTACGAAAACTACATTTGCAATTACAATATATATAAAGTCTTATTGTAAGATAAAAAATTAAATATGAAATAGTCACACTGCGAGATAAAGTTACAAATAATAAGAAAAAATATGAAAAAAAGCAATTTTGAGATACACGGTTGCAATTGAGATAATACACCAATTACAAGAAATGGCCACAATCATAAGAAATAGATCTTAAACTGTAGGATCTTAAACTGTAGTAATGAGAAATACATTTACAATTGCAAATGTTACAGTGTCTTTGTGAGATTCTGTTTAAAATAATAATTTATAATAATTATAACAATTCATTACATTTATATAATGCTTTTCTGCTGTTCTAAGCAGTCAAAGCACTTTACATTGTGAGGGGGAGTCTCCTCATCCACCACCAGTGTGCAGCATCCAACTGGATGATGTGACGGCAGCCATAGTGTGCCAGAACACCCACCACACACCAGAGAGGAGAGGAGACGGAGTGATGAAGCCAATCAGCAGATATGGGGATTGTTAGGAGGCCATGACGATCAGAGGCCAATGAGAAAATTTGACCAGGATGTCGAGGTCACACTTCTACTCTTTTCAAAAGTCATCCTGGGATTTTTAATGACCACAGAGAGCTAGGACCTTGGTTTAATGTCTCATCCGAAGGACGGTGCTTTTTTTGAAAGTATAGTGTCCCCATCACTATACTGGGCCACTAGGACCCACACAGACCACAGGGTTAGTACCCTCTACTGGCCTCACTAGCACCTCTTCAAGCAGCAACCTAGTTTTCCCAGGAGGTCTCCCATCCAGATACTGACCAGGCTCAACCCTGCTTAGCTTCAGTGGGCAACCAGTCTTAGGCTACAGGGTGATATGGCTGCTGGCCGAATAAGAAGGTTACACTGTGAAATTTCATTAAAACGCCACAATTACAAAACAAAGTAGCAACTGCAAGATATAAAGCCTTAGTTACAAGAAACAGAGTCAAAATTGTTATTTGACTCTAAGGTGGCTTCCATAAATATGAGTCAAAAGGAAGTATGGCATGGTACTGTGCTATTCCGAGCCTCGCCTTAGTACATATTCATATTCATCAGATCTTTCTACGTTCTCTCAAAGGCTGCCGCTATGTAGATTAGCATCTCTCCACTGGAGGTAAAATTGAGCTCAGAGTTGGTCAGATCTGTCCACACCTGATAACAGACAGGATGTGCAGACAATCCAGCCACAAATGACTATGATAAAGACTCTTATCTTGCCTTAAAATTCAGCATATCTATCCAATTCCCTTAGATGGCCCAAAAACACTTGCATGCTCTACTAAACGTTTCTACGTTTGTCAAACATGTCTAGTCCAGGACCGCAGGTTAGTTTAGTGATTACAGATTACAGGGCACGGAGGGACAGAATGTGATGCAAACATGAAATATTGTGCTCATTTTTCTATTTAACATGAGCACAAGATTCCAAAACATCTATTTACAGCAATGTTGTTGCTCTGATAAGACGGTATAATTTTTATGAAGTGTATGTAATTATGAAGTGAATGTTACACTGAATTAATGATCCATTCATAAATATTAAGAGGATTAATACAACTAAAGACGGCAAATACGTGTCATGCAGGCAGACGTTTTATTCAGAGGGACCTTATTCCAAATTCTTCGCAATTTTCGAGATGAAAGAACAACTGTTGGGTTTTTGTTTTGTGATTGTGACAAGAAAGGAACATTAATTTATGTAATGCAACTAAAATAAGCTTCTTATGTCGAATATGTTGGTTTCCTGTGCTTGAAGGGGGGAAAAAGTCACTCTGATAGTCACAATCACTTTGGTTCATCAGAGTTATCAGTGCTGAAAATGAAATGCAAGAATACCTTTCCACCCTGTCACTATAGAGCAGAGCTGTTTTATTGTAAGTGTGACCCACAAAGCATGCAGTGTGGAAAGCATTCTTTCATCGTCTAAAGAAAATAAATCTTGTTGAAAGCCCTGTGAGGAAAAGCATTAACATACAGTACATGCAGAGAGAAACAATTTTTCAAGCACAGTTGGGATGTGGGACAGTTTTGTTTTTGTCTTCAAACACATGGAGATCGCTGAGCTCAGCTGAATAGATCTTGTATGTTCATTTGATAGGGTGTGTTTGTCCAGTGGCTTAAAGGATTTGTTCACTCAAAAAAAAAAAAAAAAAAAATCATCATCATTTGCACAACCTCATGTCATTCCAAATATGTGTGAATTACTTTCTTTAGTGGAACACAAAAGAAGATATTTTGAAGAATGTTCATGCCACTGTCTTTCATTACACTACCGTTTAAAGCTTTTTAAAAGAAATCAATTCATTTATATGGAAAGGATACAATCTATATTATATGAATGCAAATATATATTTACTATAAAGGATACACATATACATACTTAATGGTAATATTCCTGTTTTGAATAAATGTTGCTCTTATACATGTAAAAATATATTTATATAAAAGCAGAACATGGATACTGAAAATTGAGCTTTGCCATCACAGGAATAACTTGCATTTCAAAATATATTTAAATGGAAAACAGATATTTGAAATTGTTATAATATTTCATAATATAACTGTTCTTACTGTATTTTGATCAAAGAAATGCAAACATGGTGAGCATAAAAGACTATTTTTTGTTTGTAGTTGTCTCATACTTTTAGATATGTGGTTATTTGTAAATGCTACTGCTAATGTTAGCTTTTAATACATGGTTTTATCCTGATTAAAGCTTTAATACAGCACGGCAACCGCGTGCACGTCCATGTTTAATGCTTCTCCTAGTTATGTGTAAAATATCTGTCTGTCTATACACAAAGGGTATAATTGGAACAGTTAATTGTTGGAGCGGAGCAGATGAGCTGAATGAGAGAGAGAGAGAGAGAGAGAGAGAGAGAGAGAGAGAGAGAGAGAGAGAGAGAAAGATGCAGGGCGTGTGCAGAGCAGGGCGACATGAGGAACAGTATTAAGAACCACTGCTTTAGAATGTTGATTTTGAAACTTGTGAATCCATTAGAATCATTAGAAGACAGAATAGCGATACATATATGAAAATATTTTTCATGCACTAGTTTTGACGGCATGGCAACAACTCTTTCTCTTTTCTAAAGCAGTGCAGCATGGCCTCGCCCCCTTCTTTGCATTTGTTCCTGGATGTGGGGTTTATGTAAATTTCAGGGTTTGTGACATCACAAACCTGGGAAGTAACTCGTTGTAGTCCCTAAAAGCTGTTATTGTCGGCATTGAACTGCCATAATTTTAAAAGATGATATCTCCATTTGCATTGAACTATCAGCATCGTTTGCAGATATTGTTTATGCTCAAACAGAAACATTACACACTATTACACACGTTAAAATAGTGAAATCACAATGAACCACACTTTTAAAGGAGAAAAAATTATTTACAGTTCAGTCAAACATACGCGGAAATCCTGGAGGGTCAGAGGGGACAGGACCCCCCATCTGAGGGTTATCCCCTCGAAAAATATGATTAAAAACAATGCTGTATATTATAAATAACCTGTTATACTATGTCAACGTTATTTTATTTACTTAAACATGGGATGAAGTTATTATTTTCTCTTTAATACAGATGATGGCAATCTATTTTTCGATGAGTCCGCTATGTGGGCGCTGTCACGGTGAGACCACAACAGCTTGAAGTTGTCTCATTTGGCACGGCCTCCCTGCTACACTAATAGTAGTAAGGCTTTCTTCTGTGCAAACTTTTCCTTACAGTACAATTTTAGCTGTATTATTTTTGTCCCCTTCAAAAATTGCTCTTGAGAAACTTCATGTTTATTCTCCCCCCTACTGTTAGACGACATTTCTGCTCCTCCAGCCAACACAAAACTGTTTCGCAGTTGTCAGGTGAATGAGGAAGCTGCTAATAGTGGATTTCCATGCATACGTTACTTCATCAGTTCATTTGTCACCTCAGATGAATTTGCAAAACATTTTAACATGCATATAAATGTTCCATGAAAGGCCATAACATGAAATGGTTTCCTCTACAACATTTCTTCAGTTTTATAATCAAATGCATTTAATTATGACTGTAAAACACCAGGGTCAAGAAGAACTGGAAAAAAAGACTGTAGACAGGAGGTGAGAGGGAAAGGCCAAATGTGTTTGCAAATGCGTGTGTGAGAGATCAGAACAAATATTCTGGGAAGTGGTTCAAGGAGCTGAGAGGATTCAACTTTTTCAACAATGCAAATCACAAATACAGGCATATTAAAAATGAAGTGAGAAACGTACATATGTTTGCCAAGATATGAATTTCAGTTGAAGGTTACATGCAAACACAATCTATTTGTAATGCAAACTGATTAGTGGTGAATCACAGGAACATTTACACCCTGGGCAACAACGCATCTACAGCTACATCAGTCACCTGACATAATGAAGTAACTCTGTAAGGAGTTAGTGTTTTCTGTACCTTTAAATAAAAAATTATATACTTGTGCTGTAATTTAATGTTTCTATAAAAGGATATATATATATTGGTTTAACACAGAGACATACACTTTATTAATAAGTTGATTATTTCTACAATAAAAGAAAGTGAGTTTGTTTCTTCATCTGAACAGATTTGGAGAAATTTACAGTACATCACTTGCTCACCAATAGATCTACTGCAGTGAATGGGTGCCGTCAGAAGGCGAGTCCAAACAGCTAATAAAAACATCATGACATAAAGTTACAACTCCCTAATATTGGATTTCTTTTTTACAAACATGCAGCTTTTCACTTTACAAGACGAATTGTGAATTATCACTTTAAGAACTGACTTTTATTCATTTAGAGTAACATGAGACTTACAAGGTTAAACATTATGTTGAAGAGGACACATGAGAAACCTCATGTTAACCTCATGTTAATATAAAATAATAACAAATTAAAATACAATTATCAAAACAAAACATGTTTTGTTAAAAACAAGACAATAGCAAAATCTGCACAAATTAAAGCAGTACAATTCTTTTTTTCAAATACTTTTTAATTAATAACTCTGTGTTTACCTAATTATTATATTGTAATACTACAAAATTAACAAATATGAACATTTGATCCATTAAATTAAAGCAAAAATGATTGGGTAAATGTGCTAAAGAGTGGGACTCTTAGAATTCTCAAAGTGAGCAAATACAGAAAGGAATTAATTAGACTAAAAACAGCATACAAAATTATGCATTTACATACAATAATTACCACACACACAAAATTAAATGCCGACTGCTCCATTTATGTCAATATCAAGTTAATGCAACCATACTGTTTTTATCCGTATGTTTTCAAAACACAAATTACCTCAGCTTTAACTACCAACACAGATTTCTTTATTTTTTATTTTGGCAGGAATAAACTCTTCTTTCTCAATGTTGAGACTGTAAAATAATGAAAAAGAACATTTTTAGCTTCATATATTCTCATTAGCAAGTGCCTCATTAGCTGTAAGTATGTCCCCATAAGGATCATTACATGATGTAGAGAGCAGCAGTGGGTGGTCCTGGCCAAAGAATCCCCCAATGCTGCAACACACCCCTGACAAATATTAAATTAATTACATTTATATAACTGGACAACGCTTCTTCCCATGCATTAAAAAATTTGAAGTAAGCCGGTGTTTAGAGAGAGCGCGGCAGTGTACATTTACACTGCAGAGAGCCTTTTTTATTTTGCCTTTTTTAACTTTTTTTTTTTTTTTACTTTTCTTAACTTTTTTTTTTTTTATTCAGGCAGGGGAAGGACATGTTAGGATAACCTGAAGACTTCTAATGCATAAAATCACATCACACTTTTTTCCACTCCATTGCTCGCAGGTGAACAGTTTTTTCCTCACACACACAAAATAAATATTATCTTGATGCCTCTCACATCTATCAATTAAAGTTATGTTTACACTTCAATTAACATTAGGTTGTCATTAAAGGGTTAGTTCATCGAAAAACCAAAATTATGTAATTAATAACTCACCCTCATGTCGTTCCAAACCCGTGAAGCCTCTGTTTATCTTTGGAACACAGTTTGCAAGTTTTTTTATATCACCCGAGGACCTTAAATAAATGGCAAAATCCTCTCAAATTTTTATTCAATTTACTTCTCTTGTTTAATTTCATGCACTCTTATCCATGAATGCAAAAAGGGTTGTCATACTTCAAAACCTATCCAAAAAGCAACAAAAGTTGCCCTTAATATTACAAGCCTTCTCAAAACAAAAGCTTTATGCAAGGGAAATCAAACAAATTATGTCCATTAAGTTAAACCAGAAGCAACCTGTCTTATTTCAATATACACACATGCAAATGAGATTTTATAGCAAGATAATTTTTCAATGAGAAAAAGGTGATTTTTTAAAGGCTCATTTGTGAGCCCACAGCCTAATGGTTAAGTGTCCAGCATGTGTTGTGACATGCTGAGCTGTGGTGATCATGTGGATATTGTGCATTCAAATCCATTTAAAACACTTCCTGTTTCTTTTTCCCATGATACCTTCTCCCTGCTGTGTGTTTATCCAATAAAGAGAGTAACTTTGTTTGGCATGGAGTATTTTATGTATGACATCCTAAAATGGAGATCAAGCTGTGTGGGTTGTGAAATCGCTCTCCGGTGAGTAGTCTTCCTTTATCTCCACAAGCTAGCTGCTAAAACAGCAGGTGGCATGAGCCGTGTACCGGCACATGTATCTTTTGATGCATGACAAATGACCGGTGTCATAGTAGCTCATATGTGACAGACACATTTTGCATGAGTTTAGTGGGTCGTCTCCCCATGTCTCTGGGCTCCCCGTCTAATGATGATTTATAGGGCTCATCACACCCACGGCATTGGCCATGCCTCTGTCTCCATTTATATTCACTCGCTGTTCCCACTCGGCTTCGCTTGCCTAGGTGACCTAATTCCATACACGTACACACACCGGCACTTTTACTTTTTTACTGAAGTTTACATAATAGACTGCTTTACTTGAATGTCTCTGTCCTTTTTATTCTGTTGCTCTCTCTTCTGTGGTATTATTGTTGAATTATCTTACTTAGCCATTGGGCATGCTGTACATTTCAGGAACAAAATTTACAAAAACTATGTAAATACAAGTTTATCAATAGCAAATGTATGACATATTACCAATAAAAAAATTAAAAAAAATTCAGTATTTTAATATAATAGCCACTTAAACATTAATAGTAACCTTCTGTGCAAAGTTATATCTGACCTTTTAATGCCATAACCAAGTACTCCACCTACAAGAATGACATCAGTAGACAAGAAGAGCTACCTGAAAATGAACAATTTGTCATTTTTTAGAAATCTTGACCTTTCAAACATTCACAGACTTATAAATTAACATATGCATAACTCAGTTACATTTGTTCCATAGAATATTTATATAAATTGCTGTAGTACAATGACAACATCAAATCCAATTGTTTAATTGTAGAACTGGTTGTTTTATTTTGTTGTCTTTTAATATCATACATATTTTTCTCAAACAATTTTTTTATATATTAAAATATAATCTACAGTTTATGGAAGTGAGTTTCCATATTTTTTAGTTTATATCTCACTATTCTGACTTTTTTTCTTGCAATTCTCAGGCGAAAAAAAATCAGAATTGCAAGAAAAAGTCAGTTTATATCTCACAATTCTGTATTTAGATCTTTAGGAAACAAAGTCTGAATTGTAAGTTAAATAGTCACAATTACGTAACAATAACCTTTTTATTTAGTTATTTATTTTATTCCAAGGCACACAGTTGCCTTTATACACGGATCCCTCTTAAGCAGGATTTGTGGTCTGAAAGAATGAAAACACCTTATTTAAAGAACTTTACATATCAAACTAAATATTAAATAATACTACATTTAAATTTAGTAGTAATAATAATCTATTAACAAAAAAGCTTCCATTGTTAGTGAATTACCATAAATGTATTTTGGTTTGCTTTTACTACAACAACAAAAGGATGAGTCAAAATTATTTTATTTTTTTGTGAAAAAAGCATGTTACAGGCACTGCTGATGAAGCTTAAGTTGTATTTAACCCAGAACATTCCTTTATAAAACATTATATGGTGTCTTTTGTGTTTTTGATTTCTCCTGTGTGTAAAAAAAAAAAAAAAAAAAAAAGTAATTACAGATAAACACCAAAGCATAAAAATAAATTAAAAAGCCACAAAGTAATGTTTCTCTTTTTACATTGTGAAAAAAAAAACCTTGTTTACAGTGTCTGTGCCTAGTGATACTAGGCATCTGAATCTTATCAAAGCTTTTAGTTCTCAGAGTATTTAAAAGAGCACCGTGACTATCACACACACACACACACACACAAGATGCAGAGGACATGCAGCAATGAAATGATAGGTTTAATTAACAAACAGCCAACTGAGTGTTAGTGAGAATTTACAAGCGAGGTGAATATTTGATGGAGTCTGACATTCACGTGGACGGAGCGCCAGTAAGCCTCGTTCCAGCACAATGCTACCTGTCTTATCAAGACACCACAGACGCGACAATAAACCAACAGAGAAGCCACAAGACAAAGGAGAGAGAGAGAAAGAGAAGGAGCAAAAAGGGCAGAAATGAGAGAAAAAGGGTTTGTGTAGAGGGAGACACTTCATATCCATCTCATTACAGTAAATGAGAAACACAAACAGCGAGTGTGAGGCGGACAGAGCTAATGAGCCCAGAGTGCTGAGGTAATTACATCAGAGACGACACTTCATCAGTAATACCGACCTGATCCCAGCCTTCACACACACACACACACACACACACACACACACACACACACACACAGTCTTGACACCTAATCCAGCAAACACACAGTTAGCAGGCCACATGCTGTAAACACACAAAAACCAGAGATGTATCCTTACTACAAGGAATGAAATGCTAGCATGATTTAAATTACTAAAGACTCATTTTGATTTATTTAAACTAATGAAAAATATGGATAAAACAAGTTCTATAAAGATCTGGTTACATAAAAATCTCTAGATGGAAAACATTGGCCTTACATAAACAGGTTTCTTCATCACAAATCTTTCAGATCTGTATTCCTAGACGAGATTTCTTTTTTTACATTTTAGGAAGAAATGTATTCCTGTGATGGCAAGCCGTTTTTTCAGCAGTTATTCCAGTATTCATTGTCACATGATCCTTTAGAAATTATTCTAATATGCTCACCTGTTGCTCAATTATTATTGGTGCTCACGTTGTTAAAAACAGTTTTGTTGCTTTATGATTGCAATTTATGATTAATATCATCATATATTTATTATCCGCTCCCTGTAACTCTGCTCTCTAATGTAAAAAAAGAAGCCCTTTCACGCAAAAATACATTTTATCATCCTATTTCTTGAAACGCTAGGAATTTTTCAAGACAATTCATCTACATACTGTTTGTGACTGGACAACTATCCTGTCAAAACATTATCAATAAAGGATAATGTAGTGAAAGTCTAGGGTTCTGAGGGTTCTGTTACATAAGATCGTCTTATACAAACCACCAAATTATAATGCGAGCATTACTAACTTGTTTTGCAGCTCAAATGAACTTCAAGCAGATGCTCTTTTTGCCTTCAGTCAACCAGAAGATCCTTTTTTTACATCCCTGATCCAGTGGAGCACATTCAAATTAATGAAGCTGAATTCATTAGACACTAAAGATTTGTTGTGAAAAATTATGGAAAGACTTGGGGAAATTATGATGAAAAAGTATGGGAAAACTGGTGAATTTATTTTTATATTATTGTGTGTTACATATTATTGATCAGATCATATTTTATTATATTATTATTATAAATATTTAAATGTAACAAAGGAAAATACTTTAGAAACTGCAATATAATTTGTTTTACCATAAAAATACTGCAAACTTTCAGCTTGCTGTAAGCTTTTGATAGATTTGGACTTTTTCTCTTCAGTTCTCCCAAATGGTTTGCTTTATTGATCACCAACCAATGCAACCAAAATTAATAGTGAAACACAAAAAGAAAACAGATGTTCTCTATTGATCTTCATGACACACACACAGAGAGATATATACACACAACAAGAGTGACACATGCACGATCATAGACAACCCTAGGAAGATGCCAAAGTCTGTCAGTGGATATGACACACACACACACACCATCGGTCTCTCTCGGTTAAGGCGATCAAACGTAAGGGCATGGAAGGCTTCTCACAATAAATCAGCAGTTGTCTTCTTGGATTCTTGTCTAGATATTGTATAAATAATGTTGTTCCAAGAGTGGATATGAATGCTGTCCATGACTATAAATAAATGTTATAAGCAGCTGCTCAATGATTACACTTACATCACATTCGATCAGTTGCCAGACACGTTTGAACAAAGTGTTTTACAATGTATTCAAAATATACAACTGTACCCTTGAAATAAAACTCATGGTTTTATTGTAGTAAATTGTGAATGCATAATCACAGTCCTATAAATACACCCAAAGGAAGCTTATTCAGATTCACAAGAACAATGGATACACTTTACAAACACTAAAGGTTTGCCACAGTGGCGTAGCCACGGATGTACCAGGGTGTGCCTGTGCCACCCACAGTGGCAGCTGGCACACCTAAAAATAGATGCAGAATTATTTTTTATAGTCTCAATAAAAAAATGTTTACTAAACTTGGGCTATTGTTGTTTACTTAGAATATTTTTTTTTTTTTTTTTCGCGACTCGGTTGATTCAGATCGGCACTTCGGAGACTATTCGCGACTCGGTTGATTCAGATCGGGACTTCGGAGCCTGTTCGCGACTCGGTTGATTCAGATCGGCACTTCGGAGCCTGTTCGCGACTCGGTTGATTCAGATCGGGACTTCGGAGCCTGTTCGCGACTCGGTTGATTCAGATCGGCACTTCGGAGACTATTCGCGACTCGGTTGATTCAGATCTGGACTTCGGAGCATGTTCCCGACTCGGTTGATTCAGATCGGGACTTCGGAGCCTGTTCGCGACTCGGTTGATTCAGATCGGCACTTCGGAGCCTGTTCGCGACTCGGTTGATTCAGATCGGCACTTCGGAGTATGTTCGCGACTCGGTTGATTCAGATCGGGACTTCGTAGCATGTTTGAGATTTTTTTAAATTCAGATCTGGACATCGAAGCAGGAAGTGTTTGACAAACAGTTGGTGATAAATGAATATTTGAACTTGAGGCTTTTTTTTTTACCTGTCGATTCAGCATGTACATGGACCCACACACAAAGGTGGACACACTCTAGACGGGTGTGCCAGGTAGGGTGACCACCCGTCCCGCGTGGCGCGTGCGCGCACAGCGTTTGAAGCCCAATACATGCCTCCCACAAATTGAGACTGTGTCACGCATAATCAATGTTTGGGTGAAAAAAAGTTGGTCGCTATATCTGAAGTCACCAACCCGTCGATCGCGGTCGACAAGACGATCTTGGAAACATTTTAAGTCGATCGCGAAGATTTTTCAAAATCTGAGAAAAAAAGGTGCAAGCCTCCTTGGAGTTGGGAGGTGCGAGCCTCCGCTGACTGCGCGCGCACCTCTCGAAACAGACGAGACATTTATACTTGACGCAACTGTTTTAGAATGAAAACCAGACCATACAACTGATTTAGACGCGGGTGCCGGTGTGATGAGATGTACTAATATCCGTCTGCTCGGGTATGATTGTTTTAGGCCTAATTGAGTGATTATTGAGGTAGGTAATATTGATGGCAAGGTTCGCTGAAATAAAAAAACAAACAAAAAAACAGTTCGGTTCACCACACACAGTTCGGCACTCGCTTCAACTTAAATCTGACAAAGCATCAGTAATATCATCTGTAATATGGCTTGCTATAAATGGCACGTAAAAATGCCTGCGCATTCTGGCTTCCCAGACATTACAAAAACATGAAAAAAAGATCTATATTGAGCAACTACAATTCATTTTAATCCTATAATTATATATTATAATTTATTTAAAGTGAATAAATTGTAATGAAAAATAAACAAAATGAAATAGCTAAAGTTAAAAAAATATCGTATTTGGAAGAAAATTATTACATTTAACAATTAACTACATTTTGACACGACCTGCAAATTAACACTAGGAGTATGGTTGGACGGAAGCAGTGTGACAAAAATACTATCCCATAATTTTGCACAGTAATCTGACAATAAATGTGGCACACCCAAATTTTCATATGCACACCCAGAGTCTCTTTTCTGGCTACACTACTGGTTTGCCAAAATAGTTTATCCTAATTTGTAAAATAAGCAGAATGATTTTGAATCAAACTAATTTACAGCTTGAAAAGATGTCGGACTCAGATTAACACAATGCAAAGTTACTGTAATTTGCTTGCAAACTTATTTCTTGAAGACTTCTGTTCACAGTTCAAGGGTTTGGGAAAGATTATGAAGTGGTTTTGTTTTGTGGTTTTTTTTTACAAATTTTTATTCAGCAACAATGCATTAAATTAATCAAAATTGTCAGTAAAGAAATGTACAATTTTGTAAAGGATTTCTATTCAAAATAAATACTGTTCACCATTTTATTGATCATAGAATACTGAGAAAAAAATTCCATAAAGATATTAGGTTGCTATTTTCAAAATTGATAAGAAGAAAGTTTCTTGAGCACCTAATCAGTATATTAGAATGATTTCTTAAAGATCACGTGGCACTGAAGACTGGAGTAATGGCTGCTGTAAATTCAGCTTTTCATGTAAGGAATAAATAATATTTTCATATTTATTCAAACAGAAAAACTTAAATTGCAATAATATTTAACAATTTCAAATGTAGCTTCTATCTTGCAATTTTACTTCATATTTCTCAATCTGCATTTATCCCACAATTTAAAATCATTTACATCTCACAATCTGACTGCTATTCCTCATTTAAAATTCATCTCATAATTACCTGTTTGCCCCATGAAAGACATCTATGTTTATAAAGGTCTCAAATGATTTAAAGTTCAGTAATACCAAATACAATGAGATCACAAGCTTACTGTGTGTACCTACTGAAACAAAAGACAAATGTAAATGTTCCTCTGACCTCAGTGGGCCGTGAAGCTTAACTGAGCTAACTGGCTTTCACAACCCAGAAAATGAAATCAAACAGTCTGTTTGGACAGAACATGGATCAGGACTTCATTATCCCATGGCTGAACCAAATCTCACAAGACACACACAATAAAAACACAGGGAACCCGAGCCACGGTGTCTCGCCTGGTGGTGCATGTGGCTTTGTATGAGAAAATGACTGTGTATTGACATGCATCCCCACACAACTAAAAATGTTTGTTCAGCTGTTTAACGCATTATGGTTCTCGGCTCTGATTAAAATGAGATCGTTCAAGCCCTAATTCTGTGCATAGACTGCATACACCAACTAAAAGCCATTCAATTACGTGATAGCACAACATTGTTATGCTCTGCAGGGTGCTGTTCACATCTGTTTGCTGGTGTTATTCCAGAAGGCACTGAAAACTGACTGGAGAAACTTCAATGATCATTTATTGTTAGGGTTTATATAATCTAATCTCTCGCCATTTTCTACAATAGAAGCCCTTCTGCGGCTCCTACAGGTTTGTTTTAGTTAATGAAATGCATTCTGCACAACCAGTGTCTTCTGAGTACGTATATTAAACTTAACAGTGAAGTTCATTTATGAACTGACTTATATTTAGAAAAACTGAAGTGACTGTATGCAAATGAAGACTCATTAGTCAAGCACTTTCAAATAGAGAAAACTCTTAAGAAAGATGGTAATATCAGAAAAGCACTACGTTCTTGGAAAACATTCCATCCACAGGCAACAACAAAGACAGTCATGAAAATACAAGATGTGCAAAGTGCCCTAGATCACAAGGTGCATTAATAGCATCTACTGAAACAGAAGTATGAAACACAACAGCAGAACTTAAAGCTCTTATAGAGCAACAACCCTATTTGTGATAAGCACAATCTATCAGGACCTGACTGAAGCAGCTGCTTTCTAGATACAATACAACATTAATATTCATATGCAGACACAGTGACACTTCATCAAAGCAAGTTATGACAGTTAAATAATCCTCATTTAAAATGAAGATGAATATTATCTTATCTGCTGATAATGGTGCCAAAGATATCAAGTTCAGTCAGAGCAGTATGGCATTTTGTTGAGATGAAAAAAAGAAAGTGTCATAATCTATCTCTATATATAGTAATAATGAGATAAATAAATAAAAAGTGACCACAGATTAAGGAAGCGGTAGTGTTTTCTCTCTCTCTTTCTTTTTCCTCTTTCTTCGGAGTACAATTTCTCACATCAAACCAAAAAACAGACAAATTAGCCTTGCAAATCCTATAAATCCTTATGAAGGAGATTCAGACTTTCAATTCAAATTACTGGGACACTGAATAAACATTATTTATAATAATGTCATGGACAAAATCTAATATTCAGTGGAGAATCTGAATTATACCTAATCTGAAAGCATTGTCTCTGTAGACACAATTGACTCTCTAAACAGACCCTTTTCCCCACTGGAAATACAATAGCTAATGAAGTCTCTAGAGAGCTTGACCAACAGAAGAGATATTAATGGAACAAAATGCATGGCGACAACTGAGACACAATATTTTTTTTTTCTCTAAAGAAGATAGTAACGTGGAACAATATTGCCACCTATTGGTAAAATTAACGCACCGTCCATCCTAGTGATTCTCACAGCATTTCCACTTTTAAATACACGCATGTGTTGATGAATAAAGCAAGTTATCGTCGCTACGTGAATGCTATTGCAAAACAATAAATAAATAAATTATATATATATATATATATATATATATATATATATATATATATATATATATATATATATATATATATATATATATATATATATATATATATAATGAAATAAAAGAATCTTATTTTAGATATTTTCTTGGAAGGGGTCTCAAAAAAGTGATGTATTCAAGTTTTTAAACGAATAAATAATAATTAAAATTGATGAAAATATATTTGAATTAATGTTTAATAAATGTATCAATACGTCCAGCTTCAGAGATTTGAAGTTAAAAAAAAGGCCCATCATAACCTGTATAAAAACATAAATATGCGTTCAGTACGAGTAACAGTTACAGGGCCTGTATTTTGAAAGTTGATAAAAGTTTCAACAGGAAGTCACTTTACTGCAGCGAAATCAAAAGCGTTTGAACAGTTTCGTGCCTTTTGTTTGTAGGGTTATAGCTCACTGACAGGATTTTTGAATGGATCTGCCCTGTCCAGAGTGGGTTCTGTATGTCGAGCAGAAATGGACGGAACTGAAAACCGAAGGAACTGAGCGCTTTTGCCGTCTGACAGATATAGATGCCATATTCAACTACGGGCTGTCATTAATACGGTCAGCACTGTGGAATTAGATAAGTTAGATAAAGTGATTAATACTACACTACTTTTTTATATTATTGCTGCACGAGTTATTATACGTTATTCAGATGGAGTGGCAAAAATCTACAAATGTTTAAATATTAGCTATATATACGTTTCTTAATAAATATAAATATTCTACCTACCTTTTGTCATTTGTCCATATTTTAGCCCAGAAGATCTCAATGCCTTTTCTAGACTCTCAGAGAAGTACTCCGTACAAAAATCTCCCGAGAGGGCACCTGAATTTAGACAGCAGGGAAACCTAAGCTTCAAAGTGAAGGATTATACATCCGCAGCATTGTATTATTCCAAGGTAAGGAAAAGACGCGATCTAAACACCTGCTTCATATAACATTACTTAAGTAAATGTAATATGTGTACAAAGTCGTTTTGTCGTCTTATTTTGGTGTGGTTATAAATGTTCCCTTACTGCTGCTTAAGATGCATCAACCGCGTTAATTTCCACGAAAATTGTTTTATTTATTCAAGTAACCAAACATAGCTGTAGGAGGCTCAACCAATGAAGTGGGTTTGGCAAGGGCTTATGTTCTTGTCTGACCAATGAAAAATTTAATTGGAGCAGAGAAAACCTGTCTGATAGCAGTCTTTTGTGGCTCTTAAAGTGATAGTTCACCCCAAAATGAAAATTTTATGTTCATTTGCTTTACCCCCAGGGCATCCAAGATGTACAGTAGGTGACTTTGTTTCTTCTATAGAACACAAACCAATATTTTTAAGTCAAACTGTTGCAGTTTATCACTCTTATAATGTAAGTGGATGGGAAAAACATACAATGGTTAAAAGAAAAAGAAAAAACCAAATTAGACACAAAACGATCACTCTGTGCAAGAAACTGAACCGTATTTATATAGTTTTTTTCTTACCTCTGATTCACGCAATATCTGAACTGTCAAAACTCTCCTGGGCGCATCCTTCTATGTATGTTCTCAGCAGGAGGTGCATTATGCCTTGTCTTGCTTTATGGCGAATCGCAGACTTATAAGTGCATTACTGCCACCTATCTCTCGAGTGAAAGAAGGCCTCACTCGCCTGCTTCTGAGAACACACATAGAAGGACGAGCCAAGAATCTGTTGTGGAGGAACAGTGACATTGTGAATTTGTGAAGTTAATCATCGTGGCTAAACGTTTTATGCTGGTTTGAGCTTAATGTTTGCATTACACTGATAATGGTTTGGATTTCAAATGGCAGATGGTACTGTGACCATAATATATTCCCACTCTCTCGGTTTGATGTTTCAGGGTGTTTGCCATGCTGAAATGAATACAGAAGAGATATCACTGTGCTATGCTAACCGTTCTGCTGCCCTCTTTTACCATGGACTCTACAGAGTAAGAGTCTGTCTTATGCATCACAAAACATTATTTTTTTTTTAGCCATTCAAATAAGAACATGGCACCTTATTAAATGCACAGCTGACGCATCTATACAAGTTTAAGTGATTATCTCCTTTTTTTTCCAGGAATGTCTTGAAGACATCCGGCGCGCTTTGGAGGCTGGTTACCCAAGCCATCTGCAGGACAAGCTGAGAGCTAGACAGACCGCATGCCTGAGCCAGCTTAAAAAACCTGAAAAATCCAACCAGACAACCACAAATAATCAAACACCACCATGCCAGAAAATCAGAAACACTAGGAGTTGTATTTCACCTGGTGTGACTGTATACTTTAGCCCTGAGAAAGGTCGTCACATATTAGCCACGGAAAATAAGACCGCTGGTGAGGTCATTCTGGAGGACGAGGCTTTCTGTTGTGTACTTATACCAGGAAAGACATTTAATACTGAAAACCGACACTGTCACCACTGCCTGAGCCAATCACTGAGCTTTGTGCCATGTCCAAACTGCAGTTACGTTCGGTACTGTGGAGAGAGCTGTCAAAAAGACGCTTGGCAGAGCTGGCACCAATGGGAGTGCCATATTGGAGCAGATCTGTTGGCCATTGGGGTTTTGGGACATCTTGCACTAAGAGTGGCGCTGAAAGCTGGACAAAACGAGGTCAAAAGGGTGAAAAAAAGCACTTCAGAAGAAGACCATGTGACATGTAGCTCTTATAAAAGTGATTTGCCATTCAAGTTGAGTCTTGGAGATCCCTGTGGAGGAATTTCAGACTGTTATCACGGCAACACGTACATGAGCATCTATAGCCTTTTACCACATGTGGCACAACACTCCCCCAGCTCACGCTTCTTATTAGCGATTACCATGGCAATGCTTTATAGGAGACTGCAAGGTGGACCCCCACCGGACATGTGGGCATCTTGCGAGAACAAAGGAGTTAGTGGAACCTGGGAGCCTGAGATGAGTGTGTTGGGAGCCACAGCTCTGAGACACATGATGCAGCTTAGGTGTAACGCTCAAGCAGTCACTGCTGTGATGGTCAAAGGTTCGACAGAACTCATGCTTAAACACAAACTGCAATTTAATACATTTGATTACTGAATATTCATTATTGTTGATCTTTTTTTTCTCAACTCTTACAGAAGAAAGTAGCATGGCTGTTCAGTCGAGTAGTGAAATCCGCATTGCCACAGCAATTTTTCCTGTTCTCAGCCTGCTTAACCACTCCTGCAGTCCAAACACAAACATCTCTTTCACCACAGGCTTTCAGACTGACCCACTCAATCAGTTCGTTTGTTCTGAAGATAACGATGACCATCCCAAGAACTCTCACAGTTGTGTGAAAGCCACTATACGTGCTTCAAAAGATCTTACTCCAGGCCAGGAGATTCTGCACTGTTATGGTATTATGTAATCTTGGGATTATAATTTTTGGGGAATTTGTGGGGATTCATCCGGAAACAGCTGTCATAAATGTCATTTTTCTCAGGTCCTCACTGTAGCAGAATGGAGGTGAAGGAACGTCGGCGCCTCCTGCTGGAGCAGTACTATTTCCACTGTAACTGTCAAGCCTGTCAAAGAGACCTATTAGAAGGAAGCCAGAAAGCGACAGAAAACGCAGCCCCAGGGCTGAAGTGTGTAAAATGCGGAAAGCCTCTTCAGGTAAACTTTTGCAGAAAAGCACACCTGATCATTTAGGTGGTTCATTGTGTGGTATCTTAATGTATGGTGTACATTTCAGTCCCATATGGATGGGTACAAGTGCTCTTGGCCGTCCTGTGGTCATCAGATCACTAGTGCTGATGTGCAGAACACACTAAAGGCTTTACAGAGTCTATTGGATAAGGCATTTCATCTCATGGAGCAGCACAGATTAGGTACAGCCTCAATTTGAATCACAATCTATTTTGTGTATTTGTGTATACATAATGTTTTCATGTTTTGCAGACGAGGCCCTAAAAATCCTAAAATCAGCTTCTTCTCAGGCAAACAGCATGCTAACAGAGATTCACCCTCTCCAAGGAGAGCTAGCAGATGTAACAGCTCGTGTGTACGCCACCACCGGTGAGAATAAGAGTCTAATGCAAATTGTACCTTTATGACACTGTAAGATATGTAAATGTTGTACAGCAGTGCTATATGGCCTTTTGAATAATTAAATAAGTAACATCTGAGTTCATAAAAGGAAAATGTATAGTATGATTATTATTATTAATTTTCTAACAGGTGAATGGAGTCTGGCTTCATCTAGTCTTAAGCGTAGCATTGTTGCCATTCAGGTCCAGTTCGGAGAGGACAGCATTGAGCTGGGACGACAGCTTTTTAAACTAGCACAGCTACATTTCAACGGGTAAGATCTCAATGTGTCAAACTCTCTGATGAGACTTCTTATACTCCTCACCTCAGCGTCACTTTTTCCTTTGACAGCGGAGACTGTGGTGCGGCTCTCTCTGTGATTCCCAGGGCCCATAAGCTCCTCTCTCTCCACTGTGGCCCTCACTGTGAAGAACTACAGGAACTGTGTGAAATGGAACGGTGTCTGCAAGGACTTCTGTGAAATGAAATAACATCTAAAACTTAATGATATTTTCAGCAAATGTGATACTCTCAAAGCCTGCTTTTCAGATTTCAGTATTAAAAGTTATGAATCAACAATGTGCTAGTTTATTGGAGTTCTTGGTGCCCCAGCTATTATTGCTTACTTCTTTGCACAAAGAAAAGAAAAGAAAAACTAATTTCTGGATGTAAAGAATTTATAATAAATATAATTTAAAACCTGATTTCACCTCTAGATGGCGGTCTTTAACAACATCCATGTGTATATGTGCATGGCACATTTACGTGTAAAAAAAAAAAGACCTAATGCATCACTTTTAGACTATGATTGTACTCCATATTCCGATTTAGCCTGTTATTTGACATCATTAAAAGCTATTTGTAATTCATACTGTACCATCACGTCATAATATCCCTCAGGAAACACTTAAGAAAAAGTAGAATCCTGCGCTCTTGCATATTTAATGTGCTTCAGTACATAAACAACGGAAGGAGAACCTCTTAAAACATTTAGTTCATCATATTGCTGTCGGCTTATACAGTGGGATCCCTTGAAGTCAGATGTGCTAGAAGAAAATGTATCGCCAAACTCCCATTCAATAATACAAAAAGATCATGCATTTAAGAAAAATTGTTGTGAATTAGTTATTAGGCTTAAACAGATTAATCTTGCCCACATTCACTCATCTCTCTACATTGGTTCAATAATCCATTAAAGGCCATTGATGCCACTGACATTTTATGTTGCTAATGGACTCTCACACAATTAGAGTGTAGCCCATGGGATGATCTTTGTGCCCGCAAGAAAGTAAACCAGCCTCGATGTACTTCTTCAAAAAGAATAACAACTGGTAAATGGGAACACAAGCCAGTGGATTTTGCAGGTTCATCAGTCTTGCGACCATCGGCCTGTGTGAGGTTTTTGGATATGCTGTTTATTCCAATGGTTGGTTTGAGCCTCTGGTCAAGGTTCTTGCGTCGGTAAATCTGCAGGGGATCATGTGATTATATATCTCAAGAGAGCAGGCACTATGTGTGTGTTTGTGCGACCTCATGTTGACATTCGGGGCCGTTCAGACTCACAACAGACAGATAATCATCGTGGCTGGATATGTGACCTCCATGTAAGAAACACATTTTATGCTTAAGGGCATGTTCATTATATTTTTATGGAATGAGATTAACATTTAATACCTTGGAGATTAATCATAAGCTTAAAGGGCTTATCTGAAGTGGCTTATCAATACATTAAATAAAAATCAAATATATATATATATATATATATATATATATATATATATATATATATATATATATATATATATATATCCATTGATTGACTGATTCATTCATTCTTTCATTCGTTTTTATATTTTTGTGAGACTTAAAATAAAAAAATGTCAAGGTGATTACAGTCCTGAGACTTCATTAAAGGAATCCAAAATGTCTTTAAAAAAATAGTTATAAAAAATAGTTTTAAGTGGAATTAACATCTGAAAAAGCAATATGTCAGTGTGACAAGTGGAGCGGGGCGGAGAGCCGTGGGAACGGAGCGAGGCCAGTGGAGTGATTGGGAAATGAGCGACACCTGCTCCACTCACCCGTCTCGCGTCCCACGGAGGAGATCAGAAGGATACAAAAGAGGAGCAACGACAGGGAAGGACGAGAGAGGACCAGGCCTGGGATTTGTTTTGTGTTTGGTTTTTATTTGTACGCGACAGTCATCCGCAAGGGGCTGTCGCGCTGTTTTGTGTTTATTATTAAACTTATTATTAAACTTTCACTTTACATATTCTGTAAAGAAACACTCATTTGTCATATGACATATTTGTCTAAATGTATACATAGCATGTGATTTACATGGTACGTACAGTTGGCCCGGATTAACTACTTAAGACTTTTTAAGACCTGGACAAATAAAATGAATGCCATATAATTGGGGTAAGGCAATGTCTATGTCAACATATTACGCAGTAAAACAACTGCAAAAAGCATGATTTAAAGTTCAGATACAGGTTTTCACGAAACAAAAGTTGTATACAATCATAAACTTAAAATTTTAACCTTTAAACAAATTTTTATGTATGAGTCAATAGTTTTAATTACATTCATTTAAACAATTCTTAGCAATCAATTATTATGTTAATTTAATAACACATAAATATATATTGGTGTCTGAATTGTTTCGATTTTTTTAATGCATTAGCAATAGATTACTGTCGATCCACCAGGTCACATTTACAAATGCTTGATTGCTGCTTAAAAATATAGCTCGATTTTTCGAATTGGTCTGAAGAAAAACAGAAGACAGGATTTTGAAAAATGCACATTCATTCACTGCCAGCAGATGGCGCTTTCAGAACAGCAGAGAAACAGTGGTTTACCCTGCGACAGCAGAACACAAAACAGTGCAGCACCTGACTTTGAAACATGCAGCGCCCATGTTTAACCAATGAAAACATAGCCTTTTGAAGTTCAAAGGCCACATTAAGCCATATGGTCTTTCTGTCCCCAAATTTAAGACCTCCTGAAATCATAATTAAGACCCACAGAAACCCTGTGACCTAAGCAGATTGACACCTGCATCTCCCGCTCTTTTGTTTGCAGTGCAGGGGCTTCTGTAGCAGCAGAAATGCCCGCCACTTTATATCAGGTGGATTTATCCGTCTCCTCAGGCTTTTGCATTTATCCTCACACTGTCTACATGGATTAAAGCCCAACTGAGCAATACACAGTGTGTCCCAGTATGCAATGCTTACTGCGCAAGTCAACAAAATATAATCTACAGCAGCCTCAAACGTATTTGGACACCCAAGCCACACTTAAAAATGTACAAATTTAATTTCATTAGATATAAGATATAAAACCAGTGGGATTAAATGATGCTAGATGCTTTTCTCAAAACTAAAATTCACTTTCTGAACCATTTTTGCAATGATAATTTATTAATAATAATAATAATAATAATAACAAAACAATAATATGAGAGTTTAATTATTAATTTATTCTGTGCTGATTGTTGGGGGGAAAAGTGCCCCAATGACTTTTAAGAAGTATTTTTATTTTCTTTCTTGTTTTTATTTGCATAATTATTCTGTACTGATTTTAGGAGGAATTTCCAGAATGGATTTAAACATAGTAATGTGTTCAACTTAAACAGACCTGAATTCTACACTTAGCTATTGAATTGCTTTCAGTCTCAAATGCCGTCTTGGTCTTTTATTTATCGGATAGCTTTCTGATCAGTAAAAATGCATGAAGTAATCAAGCATTTATACAACATTTATACAAAATCTTTTTTGAAATTTGAATTATATATATGTAATCCTAAATATAGTTTAAATATAATTAAAAACACATCTATTTATGAAACATTTTAAGAGTGCTTAAGTGTTCAAATACTTTTCGGGGCCATAAATGCTTCTTAGCTTCTGTTGATAATGAAAAGGCATCTATCACGTCTCTTATAGATCATTGGCACATCCTGCTGTGTGTCTGGCCTGGGTTCGTGCCACCACGTAATTCCATCAGGTAACCAGACCTGATTATGTAAACTGTCTGCATGCAGGTTTTATGATATACAGACTCATGAAAGAGTCGATCTCATTGGCTGATTTGTCAGATTTGTGTGCGTAAGAGTGTGTGTTTTGCTGATGTCAGTGTCTCAAACTCTCTCTGCTGGGGAGATGAGTGAGCGGTCCCACCAAGCACAACACTTGGCTGTCAATCAAACACAGCAATTTATAAGCCAAGGTCACGACAGGCAGCGAGCAAGAGTGAGAGAGGCAGTCAAAGAGCTTCTGCCATCCCTTCAGAAAATATGATCAAACTATGAAGATGTTTGTAAATATCTAACTGATGAATCATAATACTATGATATCCGTTATATCTGATATGAATCTATAATACAGAATACAGAATAAAACATGCAGAATCTGAAAATGCTGTGAACATTTACTCAACATTCATTTTGTTACAAAAGCTGCATGAGGTTCTATGTTGCTTTTCTGTCATTTTGAGTTTGACAGTCCTAGTTCAGTTAAATGTCAAAAAAAATTATATATGGAACTATGTGTGTAAGTAAATGATAACAGAACTCATTTTGGGGTGAACTGTTACTTAAAACAGGTTTCCATTTATGCTTAATTAACAGATATTGTATAACAGGCTGTATATAACACAATCAATAACCTGGATCATAATGCATCAGCTGAGGTTTCTGTATTCAGACCTGCAACGCCTTGGTCATTTGAAACATGAGCGGAAGAAAAAATTATATTTAATAATTATAATTATAATAAGACTATATATATAATAGATTAAATTAAAAATTATATTAAATTAAATGTATGCATTTAGCAGACGCTTTTATCCAAAGCGACTTACAGTGCATTATAATATTAATATAAAGAAAAATGAGATTACATAACAACAATATAGACTAGTGTGTGTCACACAATTCTAATATCAAAGACTATAGAATAATTAAAAGGACTTTGCTAATATGCTGATTTGTTGCTCAAGAAATATTTCTTATTATCATCTTATACTGTATGTTGAATATAGTTGCTTAATATTTTTGTGAAAACCATGATATACCGTTCAAAATTTGGGCAAGTAAGACTTAAATAAAAATCAATTAATTCATCAATTAATTAATTAGTTAATTTTAGTAATTAATATATTTAATTGCAATAAACTGACCAAAAGTGACCAAAAAAGGCATTTGTATTGTAACCAAAGTTTATTTGGTTCCACTTTATATTAAGTGGCCTTAACCACTATATATTTACATTTAAATTCAATTCAACATCGATAATATGAACCATTATTGATAATTTCGTACCAATAATGACTGAGAGGCAAATCAGCAATGATTTGAGGATCATGTGACTCTGAAGACTGGAGGAATGGCTGCTGAAAATTCAGCTTTGCATCACAGAAATTAGATTTTAAAATAAAATTCAGTTTTTATACTTTTCAGCTGTTATAACAATTTACAATATTACAGATTTTACAGTTTTTACTAAATAAATGGCAATTATAATTATTAAAAAAGCAGTAATAGGATATCATGTCATGCAGAGGTGCTAAATATTAACACATTGTTCATTACACTATCTCTGACCTTATTTTTCATCTTTTTTTAGTAAGCTCACTGACACATAATGGCTGATAAAGCAGTTTTAATCTCCTCTCCATGTGCATAATAAAGTCTTCATTACTCTCCTCATTAAAGTCATTATTTTAATGTATGAGCCAAACTCACTAATTGACGGGTCTAAGGGCCATTAAAGTTTAATCAAGCTACATTTTTCCAGCAAAATGGGAGGGTGCTAGCTTGAGCAGAGACTGATTTAATAAGGTTTCAGTGTTGTCTAATAATTTATCTATCTATCTATCTATCTATCTATCTATCTATCTATCTATCTATCTATCTATCTATCTATCTATCTATCTATCTATCTGTCTGTCTTCTTTAAAAAACAATGAGATGCTGCTCATATTTGTATGTCAAGATTGAATGCGGCGCTCTTCAGCTCTATACTGTAGCACACTGAGCTATATTAACCAGCTCTCTGGGCAAAAAACCAGGTCAGCAGAAAAGAATGAAAGAGAGAATTAGAGAGGGGAAACTGAGTCAAGTTTATTTGAAAGGTGATGTAATTTCAGCTGCAGTTTTCTAAAATTGGAAGTTTAGGAAGGACAGAGCAAATCCCAAGAATATCATGTACAGTCATCAGATCTCCTCTATCAGAAACGCAGGCAACATAAAGTTCTCATTTGGTTTGTTGGGTTATGTTTTTTTTGTTTGTTTTTTTTCCAGCAATAATGGATATTTCACCTCTATTCAGGGTTCTCAGAAATAGAGTTCATTATAGTTGGGTAATTCGAATTTTTGAGTTTCATTTGCTCCAATAGCAAAAGAAAAATAGCATTTCTGACTTCACAAAAGAGGTAAAAACCATCAAAAAATTTATTGCATTCATTTAAAGAGAGAAAGATGTCAAATTTGTAGTCACTCACTCAGCTGTTGTATTAAACACTCATGCAGTAGCATTTACTAGTTTTCTGTAATTTAATTACAAGCTGATAAAACACAAAGTAGTGAACACGAAATACAAAAAATTGTGCTTGATCAATTATGCTGATAACCATGGAAACACATGATCAGTCTGTGAAAAGGGTCGATGGTTTTAAACAATCTGGCCAATTTCAGTTACTTGTCCTCAAGAGATCATCATATTTTGATTACTTAATTACTTTTTCAAATAGTTCCTGTGCACAGTTAATGTTGGTGTAAATGATGTCTCTTCTCTTAATCTATTTCCTGTTGAACAGATGTCTTTTCATTCAGGTGTAGTCCCTGAAGCTCTCTGTGATGGAGGAGGACACTTCTTCACTGAGCAAACACGAGTTCTACACAGCCACATAAATAATTGAATTTGTGCGCAGACACTGCCCAGGCCACACATCAGTCCCACCAAGGTCACTTCCGAGTCCCACCCGTGGAAAGCAAGCTCCACTTGTCTTCAGCATCCAGGAGAAAAACAATGAGAAATGCAACATTTTTGATTTTAGCCCCTTTCCTTTCCTATCCTGTTTTCGAGAGGAAATGGTAATATAAAAATAAAAAATAAAGAATAAAATTACACTATCGCTCCTAGCGCTCACAATAGTACTCACATTAATGCAAAGAACTGTAAACACTATCAACCATCGGAATGACAGAAAATATGAAGTTGTTTGCTACTTTTCACATTTTAGGGCAGTTTTGGGGGGGGGGGGGGTCAAATTTAGTGATGTGTTACAGTACATTACAGTAATTATTTTATGGTTGTCCTGATTTCAAGGTTAGAGTTATGGCAAGTGACAGAAAAAAAAAATGCAAACATGACCCAGATGTTTTCTGCTTTTAGATAAACTTCTGTTTATTCTGTTTACTGTATTTAAAGTTTTTCTTTAAGTATTATCCTTTGAAATTTGTAAATTAAATTATACATTCTGAATACTTTTGTCATTCAGACCAAAACTTTTGATATCTTACTGCTTTTATTGTTTTCACAAGTTTAATAAAGCTGTATCATAGCCTGCATGTAATATGAAAAACTTCTTTTTGGGGGGGTGGGGGCAGAAATCATGCAAGCTTGTGCATGACGGTGGCACCAGAAATCTGTCATTAGGCTAATGCCAACTGTGTCTTTGTGTAACTGTGAATTTAGTTTGTTAAAACCACTTGATGAAATACATACATTTTGTAGAGGGAAGTAAATACACATCAGTTCTGTTGCTCTTTCTATCTTGTTCATCAGCTGAGCATTGCCAAGAAGCATCAGGAGCAGCAGATGTTGTTGTCCTAAAGGTGTCAACCTGCATTTAGAAGCCATTTATGTCAGAAGCTGAATGAGATGCATTATAAGATGGTCATGTTGGAACACGTAACCAGATGATACTGAGCTATGCTGCCCGTCTGGACGCAGCTTGCTCCGTTACAACTGTGGATGACTAATTAATGCCTCTTTGACAGGTGACACTTTTTTATAAGTATCTGTTACTCTCCAGCCAATAGGCTGGTATATGCATCCAGAGTGACCAAGCAAAGATGGATTCCACCTCCATTATTAATTCCCGTGGTTTAGGAGTAGTGTTTAAGTAGTGTGTCTCTCTGCACTCCTGCAGTGTTCCTCTGGGCCTGGGACTACGCTTGAAAGACCCGGTTTGATTACAACCTCAGGGGCCTTTGCCTCGCTGTAGATGTATGGAGAATAGGAACGTAGAAGGAATTCCTTTGAATTTTTATGACTTGGAAAGTGATTAGAAGGGTTTTTAGTCCGTCTCTGGGACGGGAGATACATGACACCTGTGAATGATGAGATTGATCGATGCGATGATTGATTTTCTTCATAAAATCCATTTGTGAAAGGGTAGTTTGGAGGATTGTGTGTCTAATTCTCACTTCCTTTAATAGGGATGCTTGATCTATAAGAATCAATGACCTTGAGCGTGAAGCAAAAGGACGTGTGATTCCCGTGGAGTGTGAGATATAAATGACCTTTTGATTGATGAGAAACGTGTACCTGCATTGGTGCTTTATCAGGGCAGAGCAGTTTGTCATGCAGACAGCCAATTTTAAATTTACGTGGTGGTGCGTGATGAATGAAAAACCTCCTGATGAAGATATAGCTTGCGTGTGTGCCAGAATAGCATACCATAGGGCAGAGTCCTTCAACTCCTCACCCTTTTCTTAGAGGCAGCTCTGAAGGACTCAAGCAATGGGAGGGACAGAATGAACAGCATTTACCCACAAATCCTTGCCTTTTGGGACATATGCGCTCCCCTGATGTGAAGCCAATGGGAGCGCACTGTAAACACATGAGCTTGAATCTCCACTGACTCATCGCTTCTGTAGGTCACTTTCATCACTGATACTTTCTGCATATAAACTTCTCATTGCCACTGCAAGCCTCCAGAAGTTTCTAGAAGTCTTACAGGTAAACCTGGAACCTTACCAAGCATAAAAAAACTGTCAAAATATAAACCTGCACGGCAAATAGTAATGAAAAGGGAAAGGGATTTCACTGTGTATATCTTATTTTGGTATGGTGACAGCTCTTCAAGTGAAGTGAAAATGTTCAGATGTCTATCAGAAAAAAAAAATTATTCTGATATATTATTAATAGTATTTTATGGTATGTCATTCTGATATAAATGCATTGCTGAAATAATAATATATTCATAGAAATAAAGCTGCAAATGATTTCCACAATCATTTTACATACATAAACATATTAGGGATGCAACAATACAGTTAGCCCATGGTTCAATACATACCTCAGTTCTTTTAACCATGCTTTTCGGTTCGGTTCAGATGGATTGACAACATTTTTTTTGTTATTCTATGCTTAGGCAATAGGTACGAAATAAAAACGATTATTTGCAATACTCCTTTATTTTACTTAAAAGCATATGTACTGTATGCTGGAAGGATTTAGCGAGGGACTGTTGTTTTTTTAAAGGACTTTATTACCTGCTCTGCTATCCTGCGTTCAGATATTGCTGGGATGTGCAGTCATGTTGGAAGGGTTTCCGTTTGAGTAGGCTACATGCGTTAAACAATGCTTGCAGACAGTAATTTTTTTGTTTAACTTTATCTGCCTCAGCATTATACTCAACGGTAAAACCCAAATGTCTCCACACCATGGATTTAAAAAAAAACTCCGCCGTTTCCTTGAACTGTAGCCTATCTGCACCGCTAACTCGCCATGTTAAAGTGTGGAATGATGGTTCAGCGCCCCCTAACTTTAGAACACAAGTGATTGAATATTTACTTGCCGGGAGGAGTTTCCTCATCTCAGCTCGTAGACTACAGGCACACACAAACAGTCAATTCGGAGAGAAATAAAACACACATCAATTATTTAAACGTAAAATGCAATTCACAAGCGTGTATTGCACCGTGGATTTTGTACCGAACGGTTCAATATTAGATTGAGAATTGTGGCATCCCTAATACATATATATGTATGTGTGTACACACATATACCTAAAGTTAGTAGACAGACAGACTGACAGATAGATAGATAAAAAAAAAAAAGATAGTTGCAGCTTTTACTTTAAGAAACACATGAGTTCCCTCTCTTACACAGATACGTTACATTAGGTTCTTAATCTCTGTGGGTTTTTTTGTCTGAAAAGTGCATGCTTGACTTAAAGGTTTGTCATTACTCCAGCTTCCTGGTTTAATTCAGCCAGAGGAAAAATTCAACAATAAGCAGGAAGGAAGGCTACTCACCCATAACAGCTAGTTTAAATAAGTACACAGAAAGCTTTATTTTTTTTTATTTTTTTTACAAGGCTACCGATTTGTTTTCCTACCGTCTGCATGTATTCAGAATGTAAGAGCATCTCATATTGAGCAGTTTTATATGCAACTATAATATGGATCTGAATAAACATTTGTACGTCTGTTGACATGTCCTTGTTTTAAGGAGCTAGGCTTTTGAAGCGCAAGACCACAAAGTGATGAGTATGTACATATCATTTTTAAATTCTGCTGCCAGTATGGCAGAAGTTCAGATCTACAAATCACTAGTGGCTGGCACCCTTGTTTCCATCAAGCCTGCGGGTCAATGTGACAGCTGTAGTGTTATAATCACAAGGTTTCTCATCTGTGTTTTGGTAATCACATGTAGACACAGTCTGACATTCTGGTTGAGTACAGATCTTTGCAGATGTCCCCATGTGATTTCCTCTTTCTCTGCCAGCCAAGAAGAAGCACCTCGAGTTAATGAGGAAAAAACCCCTCTGTTAATGCTTATCAGAGCCAGCAGAACAGCCATAATCAGCTCCTCCAGGCTCCACCATCCACCCACCAACCCTTTTGTCTGGGTCACGGGTGAAAAACAAAACACTTTGGTGTGATCATAAGAGGAAAACTGATGTTTGCAGTTGGACACCTACACCACACACTGGCAACAACACCTGCAGGGACTGCAATTACAAAGCTGCCCTTTAGGAGTCTCAAAAATGTGACGTTAAGAGAATATCTCAGTACTGCAAGACAGAACGTCTTACTTTCAAAGAAAAAAAAAAAACAGTTAAGTGCTTATTTATTATTGCATGCATCTTGGGAAATCCAGAAGGAAAAAAACGGAAGCCCATTTCCACCACAGAATAAAAAAAAAAATAAAGTTAAGACTTTTCTTCTCAGAATTGCCAATTATATCTCACAATTCTGAGTTAAAATCTAGCTACTCGCAGTCTTTTTATTTGAGCGGTACACCAACAGTTCATATGAATTAGTCACCAATTCCCCAAAACATAAAATAGTTACAAACTGCTACAATATTGTGTTCTTGTATATTAATAATTCAACAGTCTGGTTTTGATTGTTCTAATGTGTTGCATGAGAGACGTTTGATAATGCACTGCTTTGGTTAAGGGCTCTTATCTGACAATTAACTAAGATTCACTCTGGAGTGGATGTTGGAAATTTGCGGAAATGTGCTGTCAGGTTTAATGCAGACCTTTCGTGGAGAGATCAGGTTGATCTGAAGTGAGCAGAATGGAAAATGAGATATCAGAGGAGCTCACCCAAACATAGCACACTGTTACCACTGATCCAGCAAGCAGAAAGCAGCTCACATGCTGCCAATACACACACACACACACACACACACACACTTTAAAGTGACGGGCATACAAACACATGGCTGAGTGACGCTAAACTAATGCTCTTTACAAACAATGTACATGTGGTGCAAATGCACAAACACACAAAAAATATGTATACACAAAACTGATGTACAAAATTACATTTCAAATGCTTAAATATAAATTGGAGGAAAACAAGCACAATTCACAAATAAGATTTTTGCATTATGGTAATGAGAACTTTGTTGGAAATGTGTGAAAATGTTTTTGTAATGTCTCCCATTCTCACCAAAGCTGAATTTATTTAATAAAAAATACAGGGTAACAATAATGTTGTGAAATATTATTAGAAATATATAAAAAAAAACAAATATAAAAAACACTTTTCTATATAATGTACTTTGAATTTTAATTTATTCCTGTGATGCAAAGTTAAAGCTACAACTTCAGTGTCACATGATCCTTCAGAAATCATTCTGATTTGGTGCTTAATTTTAAAAATTATTATTGATGCTCTATTAATATTTTTTCTATTTTTATTAGTTTTATTTTTTTGTTACTGCACAATACTTTTTTAATAAAAAATTTATACAAAATTTTTTCAGGATTCTGATGAATAAAATGTATACAAGAATAACATTAATTTGAATCTTTATTTAATCCTTATTGTTTGATATTTTGCAATATTATAAATGTCTTTACTGTCACTTTTGATCAATGTAATGTGTCCTTGCTGAATATAAGTATTTATTTATTTTCTTATTTCTTCCAAACTTTTGAATGATAATCACATTTTCCACAAAAAAAAAAATATTATACAGCAAAAACTGTTCTGAATATTGAAAATTATAAATGTTTCTTGAGTATCAAATCAGCATAATAAAATTCATTCTGAAGGATCGTGTGACACTGAAGACTGGAGTAACAGCTGCTGAAAATTCAGATTTGCCTTTACAGGATTAAATTACATTTTAAAATTATATATATATATAAATAAAAACAACTAAAAATTCAAATTCACACATTTATTCACTGCTGTAAAGCATCGTTCTCGCTTACTTTCTGGTGATGGCGGGCAGCCTCAAGGATAAAGTAATATACCCAGCCAAGATGCCCATTTGGAACATGAGAGCTCATATCTGTTGCACGCCTCAAACCGGCTTATAGGCTGACAAGTACAATTAGGCCACTTTGTCGGGTACCCACAGAATAAAATAATCATGGTGCATCACTCGATAACAGCCATCACTTAGGCTATAGCCCTTCTGATGCATGCAATTTTGATGATTACGATGCTGCTTCTCAGTGTTGATGTAGACATTGGGTTAAAATCGAAAGCACACTGTTACGTTTTAAAGTAAAGTGATCTGTAATATATTTTGTGTGGCTAAAGGGTAGAGGATGGCTAACTGTAACAAAATGCCACAAAAATGTAATTATCTCCAAGCGTTAAAAGCTATATGCACCACTTGACTGGAGAAAATTACGAAAATGCTGAGTGCTCTTGTTTGAACTCGAGTAACCTTTGGTGGAAAAGTGACTTTTCTTGGGGCCACAATTCTTCTGAAGGAGCCAGAAGCTTTAACCTTGTCACCAAAATGAATCCTCCATTTAGGTCTCTTAGCATGTGAGAGTTACCAGTATCTATTTGTCTGTCAGATTACAACTGTAGAATTTATTTTATTGTGTTATATTCAACACAGTGCCTGAGAAGACAACAATCCAGAGAAGCAGAAACTGTTCTTCAAAAATATTGTTAAGGGACCAGTTTTAGGACAAGACAACAAAAATTGCAATGGGTTGAATAATACTTTACATGCCAACAGATAGTACACCACAGACCGATAGGATGGAGTAACATTAGACCCTGTAGACCGCTGGCGTTCACAATATAGATTGGATTGCAGGGGCCACAATAAACAGATAGAGCAAATCAAAGATGGCATCAGAGAGCATGCATGCAGAATTATCTTTTGGATATACAAAACTACAAAGAATTGATATTGTGCTTCGGTGTTAAATATTTAAAGGGGGGGTGAAATGCTGTTTCATGCATACTGAGTTTTTCACACTGTTAAAGAGTTGGGTTCCCATTCTAAACATGGACAAAGTTTCAAAAATTAAGTTGTACGTTTGAAGGAGTATTTTTGTTCCCAAAATACTCCTTCCGGTTTGTCACAAGTTTCGGAAAGTTTTTTTTCGAGTATGGCTCTGTGTGACGTTAGATGGAGCGGAATTTCCTTATATGGGTCCTAGGGCACGTCGGCCGGAAGAGCGCGCGCTCCAGTATAGCAAGGCTGAGCAAAGACATCAGAGGGATTCACTGAGCAGAGCGTCGCGAAAAGTCACAAAAGAAGTGTGTTTTTGGTTGCCAGGGCAAGACAACCCTGCACGGATTACCAAAAAAAAAAAAAACAGCATTAAGGGACAATTGGATGGAGTTTATTTTTACAGAGCATCAACGGAGTTGTGAAAGTGTTTTTGTTTGTTCCCTGTATTTCGAAGATGCTTGTTTTACAAACAAGGCCCAGTTTGACGACGGATTTGCGTATCGTTTATTTCTTAAGGATGATGCAATCCCAATGAAAAAGGGGTCACGATCGTGTGTTGGAACCGCAGGCGGTGAGTAAAACTGCTTAATATATCTCTGCCTCCTTGTTAGTGCGTCCTCCTCCCATGCCGGAGACCCCGGTTCGAGCCCCGCTCGGAGCGAGTTGTTGCTGCTGCTGCTCTCGTTCAGTTTCAGCCTCGGGATCTGATTCTGGATCATAAATAAACGGCTGAATCTGACTGTAAGCCATGGTTTGTTTTGGATGATGGTTTTTCCTCACGATAATGTCACAGCTTCCAAACGCTCTCAACGCAAAAGCCTACTGGTGCTCGTGATTCTTTAGCTCCGCCCACACGTCACGCCTCCAGGCGCTCTTGTTTTTCCGGGAAAAATCGGTACAGATTATCTTTCTCTTAAGAATTTAATAAAACTAAAGACTTTTTGGAGTTATGAAGGATGCAGTACTACTCTATAGGTACTCAAGATTAACAGGATATTGAGTTAAAACGAACATTTCACCCCCCCTTTAATAGATGAAAGAATTGTTAGCCCTACATTATCAAACTCAGTCCATAGTAAACCATGCATACAGGTTAGTTCATGAGCATGTAGAAGTAAACTGTGAGCAGGGTTAAGCCATCCATGTACAGGGATTAGTAAACGTTTATGAATTAATAGTCGTAAGGATTGTTCAGATATTAAGCATAAAAAAATTCAAATAAAATAATTAGGTGCGACAACTTCATTATTCACTGTGCACTTATAATACAATGGACATACAAGGGGGTTTAAAAGCAGAAATGTGAAGCTTGTATTTTTGGTTTGGATTTTTCATTGATTTTTCAGTTTGTTATTCAAGATCTCTGAATCCTCAGGTGGAAGAATTCTTATGTGAGTTAGCTCAAAGTCAGCAGTCCTTCTAATTGTGTCCTGTCCCGACTCACCATTCCATGTAGGACTGTATATCTACACTGCAAAAAGTAGTAACCAGCAGTTGTTACTTTAAAGAGTGGTTCACATATCAGTGCACTGAAAATGTCGGTCCCAAAACCTGGTATTGATTGCTACAGTCTTTCTACATACACAAACACACATTAAGCACATATTAATATAGTAGCTATTTTAACAATATCAGACAACAATAGTTATACATTTCGATACAAACTTTTTAATGGTTAATTACAATTAGATGTGAATTCTTACAGTTTCTGACAAATTTTTAGTTGTTGTTGGGATACTTTGACCTTTAATTAGTGTTGCCACCCACCCTTAAAAAATACAGAATCCCATATTTAAAAAGGTAAAATTATGCGCCTGGTATCAAATCAATTCGGAGCGCGATGCGTCCCATATTTTACAAATGTCAACACATAGATGAATCAACAAAGCTATTGTACACCGTTTAATACTACCAAATCACAATTATAATGAAATCAAATTTATAAGCATTAGAGAGAAGTATATTTTCACGTTATTGGAATTTGGCGTCTTTGTTTCCATAGCGATGGAGTTGAATACCCAAGACGCGTCACTCGTATAGTTTTGAATGGGGAGTAATGCAGCGCTCAATATGGCCGCTAAATCGAAAGAAGAATGTGGGTAACCAAACGGTTTCTGGTCCCCAATTAATCTAATAGAATTTTTTCTCTAGTTACCGAGGATCAGCAGCTGTCCTACCTACATTCTTCAAAGTATATTGTTTTGTGTTCAATAGTTATGCAGGTCAAGGAAAACCTGGATAAATTTTGACAGAATTTTCATTTTTTTTTTTGTTTTTACCTTAAGAGTGACAGACACATCCATGCCTCTAAAGGTATAGGCCTATTGTTTGATTCAAATGTGGTTAGTCTTAATATACTTCATACATTATCAGAACTTAGTAGACATAATTATATTTTTTAGACATTAGTAGCCAGATTAATTAATATATTATAGGCCTTTATGTTATACATTATTAATTTATCATATTAATCATAAATAGGGCTATACAATAAATCATGTAATTTGGCATTTAAAAAAAAAAAAAAAAAATGTAGACAATTACACACACACACACACACACACACACATATAAACAATTCATCCCATACTGGTAAAAGCTGCAGAATTATTATTATTATTATGGATAATCTAATTTAAAATAACATTAAGTTGTTATGTTGCAAGTTTCCATATGGTTAACTGTAGAGCTACGACTTCCTCGATTATTTGAGTATGAGTGGGTATCCCTTATTTTGCCTAGCTGAAGGTGGTAACCCTGCCTTTAAGGAGTCAAATTTTGAGAATGTACCCATGCTTATGATTGCTATTTTTACACCCCTGCTGAAGAGTCTCATAGGCAGCATGCTTTATTCTCCCACAGCGCATGTAGCTGTCCCGTTTAAAAGTTTCTAAAATGCACGGCTCTGTGTATCTCTCTCTCGCTGAAAGTGGGCGAGGTTTTGCTCACCTCAGGGATGCTGCTAGACTGGACTTGATCGCCTTTTAGTGTAGGCGTCGTCAGGGGAGCTCCAGAAAGAGAAAATGCTGCCGGACTGAACACTCTCTGGCCACATGGACTGCTTTCCTCGATGGCTGAAACGGTTTCCCGAAGCGAAGTGAATCCGAACTATGAAGAGAACATATGCTGCCATTAAACCTTTGGAATAACATTCGCGTCAGATTAAAATGGAAATGAACAGAAAACCACTTTGCGTTTCATCTCACACTTTAAAGCGATACCATTTTAGCGTGAGGCTGATGTGTTTGTTTGTTTTGTCCGCTGAAGCTAATCAATGTCACGATACCTACATGCGTTATGACGGATTGGTGAGTTGTGAAAGACTCATACTACCTCTCGAAGTGCCCAGAAGCATCCAAAACTTAACTTTATACAGATACAATATCTCAGTTTTAACTAAGAGAGCGTTTTCAGTCAATGAGACCGACACGGACTTACGCGCGCTGTCACTGCAGGACAACAACATACAGGTGATCGAAAATTGTGCGTTTTGTGGACTCCCCCGACTTCTTTCTTTAGATTTGAGTCACAACCGTTTAATGGTTGTGCACCCTGGAGCCTTTTATGGCTTGGAACAGCTACGTTATCTTAACCTCAGTAACAGTTTGATGACCTCGGACGCGAGCCAATTACCCCTCGCGCTGTCCACGGATAATTTGGGTAATCTTCAGAGATTGGACCTGTCTGGAAACCGTTTGGAGGTAATTCCTCTTTCTGGGTTTGGAAACCTCAATTTAACCACATTAATACTGACAAATAATTCCATTGCGACCCTGGATAGTCACAATTTAACGAAATTAAACGAGTTCAAGGAAATACGTATCTATTTATCACAGAACCCGTTCGAGTGTAAATGTGACAAACTGAAGGAGTTTTATAATTGGCTGAAGAATAGCTCCCAATGCGCAGACTCCAATAGCCTGAAATGCGCACAACCCGAAAAGAGGAAGAACACGCACGTGATGGATCTAGAAAAGAGGGACATGGAGTGCCAAAACTTGGATGCCCGATCTTATGTGCTTCTAGGCATTGTGTTGGCCCTCATTGGAGTTGTGTTCCTCATGGTGTTGTACTTGAACAGAAGAGGCATCAAGAGATGGCTTAATAACATTAGAGAGGCCTGTCGGGATCAAATGGAGGTGTATCATTACAGATATGAACAGGACTCCGATCCCAGGTTAGCAAATGTTGCAGTTTAAGCGGAACCTTCTGACCTTGTCTCCTCGAATTGTTTGATGAAACGCTATGACAATAAAGTTTTGTAGATATTAAGCCCATGTATGTTAGTTATAAGACACGCATACCCTTACAAATTTACAAAATTAACTTTCAGCAGATACACTTCTTAAATAAATTGTTGAAATAGATATGGAATTTCACTCATCTTGCACTCATGGGTGTATTATTATTATTATTTTTTTCAATAAAATGTTGAAATGGGAATGTACCTCCATCCTGTCTGGGACCAGCAATCAAGAAAGCTGTTTTTTTCTGGTTACAAGCCATTGAGATGAATGGGAATGCTGATGGGTAGCTTTCTCCAGGTATTACAGATCTCATTGCAAGCAGTAACCAATCATGTTTCACGATGTGATGTAAATGGAAGCCTGTTGGCTATTTTTAAAAGATCCTTAGACAGAAAATTCATCAAAACAGCAAAGACAACAGGGCTCAGATGAACCGTTCATTTGTATTAGATGCTATGGAATGAAGAAAGTTTAACTGTATATACATTTACCAGTTTATAAAAATACTAATACATAAATAACAATTCTGAATAATATATGAAAGTGCAGGATTTGTGTAACACAAATGCTTTCCTCTGTGCATTGACTTATTGCACCAAACAGTCCAGTTATAAAATCCTGGACAAATGTAAGCAAAAATATACAATAACTTCTCTTATACTGCTGAGAAATGGGCATTAATGTATTTAATGAAATGGGTAAAGGATCAACTTTTGTGATATCATTTGAGAATGTTTAATTGCAATAGGGTGAATGTGAAAAAACTTTATATGCACTGGAGTACTGCTTGAATTTAGCTTTTTTACCATATATAACCCTGTATACAGTGCCAATACATTATTGATCTAGAGTGAGACACAATAAGCCTTTTTTTTCTCCAATGTTTGATTAGACAGTTGGTTATGCATATGGAGATTTGACTGTACAAAAATGTGCAGTTCTTAACTTCATCATCTTCATCTGTTATGCAGACCAGATAACCTTGTGATGAAATTAAATTATAGAGCCGTGACATAATACTATTTTATAAACAAATGACTTGCATCCTCAATAAAACTCAAGATATCCTCATTGACTGCTCTGTTTGTGTTTTATGTATGGGTCATTATTTTTGGGTATTTTTATTTATGCTTCATTTTGTCTGGATTTTATCATTGAGAATGTCAAATAAAGGCATCAGAATGAGGAAATCCAGGCTGAGAGAAAATCTTTTTTTTTTTCTCCATTCAAACATAATGTGATTGCAGTGAAGCATCTGGTAGTTTCTTACAGTAAGTGGGATTTTATTGAAAACTTTCAAATATAGTTTATATGTACACAATTTTTCCTCTCAATCTCTTTCTCTCTTTAGAGGATATCTCTCCCCAATACTGATGATAGCTAGAGACAATTTGCTGCTAATAAAAGAACAGAGGCATGACTCAAGACAAATCTGTAACATAATTATAGCAGAGCTGGGATTAATCCCATCAGGGTCATATCTATAAGGGGCAAGCTGACGTCCTATAAATCCCGAGTCTCGCCCCCGAGCCTGCTTCATTTGCCCATGGTTTAATTACTAGGTTCCTTATGACTGGGTGTTTGATTTTAAAAAAGGTCAGTCGTGCAGCAGCACAAGCCTTGATACAAATCCTGTAGGTACTGAGAAGAAAACAAATGTCCTGTGCAAATCTATTTCCCTCCAGGCAGCCCAAATAATTTTTTGTAATGAAGTTTTTTTTATTGATGTTCACTGCAATGCTTCTAATGCTTCATTAACCTTTAATTGGTTTCTGTATCCTGCTCAATACAGATATTCGAGAGGCTAAAGTGACTTCTCAGTGTGTGGGAGACTTTTCTAATTTTCAGTTCTCTATATAAATATTGTGCGCTGACTATAGACGTGAGAACAACTGAGATTTACTTTAAGTTTCTTCTCATTTGTTTTCCACCATGTGGCAAATCAAATTTATATAACTTGATTTTGAGTAAATATGACTTAAACTATACAGCCTGTTTTTCACATAAAGCAATCTAATTAAATAAAAGATTTAGTATAATGCATACTAATCATACTTTTATGGTACTTTTATGTGAGTTTTGGAGTCTGACAGTCACAATCAGTGATCTTTACAAGTTATCCTTGTGTTTTACCAGTGATAAAATCATATGCTTTTGGAAAATGGCAGGATTTGGGCCAACTACTTCTTTCATTTTTCTCCTACAAGGCAGTGTTGCTTATTGAGTCATTATAAAACTATTTTTTTAATTAAAAAGAAGGGCACTATTTTAACAAAAACATTAAATTACATTATTTGAGTCCTAATATTCTGGGGAAATAATAATATTATATTTACTATGGATATTTTATGTTCCTGCACCTTCAGGGGTAATATTTTACTATTTTTCAGAATAATAGTGTTTTGAGGTTTCTCATAATATCACAAAACTAGTGGTGCTGATGCTGGCCAAGAAAGTTGCAGATGTCCATATTATGTGCTGATAGCATCAGTTCAGGCCTTAGACGAAAGATGGAAAGAATACCTGCTGCATCATTCATCTGTTATATTCAGCTCCTCACAAAGAAGACGAATCCTCTTTCCCAATATTTTCCATTTCTCACATATGAACATATTAATCGTACATGACCTACTCCAGCCCCCAGTCTCTCAGCGTCCCAGCAGAGTTAGTCACTCTCCGTGTGTAAAGAGTTAGGCCTCTGACTCATAGTCCATTGGCTCTGTAAGCCTGAGTGAAATTCAAAATGACTTTGTCCAGTTCACTGCCTCTCTAGAATTGAGGAATCGGTCAAATATTAAAGCTGACCACAGCAAAAAAGAAAAAGAGCAAGGGATAAAAAAATGAAACCCATCAAAATAGGCTATTTTCTCTTATAATGGCCAGCCATAGTCTTTTGTGCTCCTCTGGTCTTGTGCCAATTCACTCTCAACCAGCCATTATGATTCTATATTATCTTTTACAAACCAGGAAACATTAGCATAGTACCCACCGCGCAACTAGACATATTTTCAACAGTATACAGAAGTTTTTCAGAAGGTAGCATTCCTTATACACTCTAAATGAATTTTTAACACAATAAATAACCATAATAGAGTGTTTTTATCTACAGTAAATGCAGTGCTTCAAATGGTTAAAAACAATCTGGCACTTCTCCAAGGAAACAACAAGTTATAGTATTAGCATTATCTCCCATAAGCACTTACTAATTATTGGAATGTCTGTTCATTTGGGATTGAAAATGGTTGTTTTCATCACTCTAATTGAGACTCATTAAAATACCTTTATGTTGACAAGTTTAAAGAAAGTGACTGTGGAAAGGAAAACTGGTGACTTTGGGAATTTTGATAACCAGGCTCTGCTCATTAAGCAACACACACACACACACACACACACACACACACACACACACACACACACACACACACACACACACACACACACACAATGATGAAATTCAAGTGTTTGTCTTTTATAAGAGGAAATGGGGATGCCACTTGACAAAACAATCGTTTCATCAGCAATCTTGAGGCCAAAGCAGCTTCCAAAGAAGATATATTTGAAGGTTTGGAGAGATATTGAAGGCAGATGTCAGCTGCTGTCTAACTGGAGTTTCAATTAAAGCAAAATCAAGGTGGCAGATGCAACATCTCATTTATATTCACATCTGATTTTTCTCTCCATATATCACTGCAGCCAACTCTCAATATTTTAAATAATCATAACAGGAGAAAAGCTTATCACTATCTGATGATCATTGTTAACCTCAGTTGACTTCTTAAATTTTGGATCCTACAAACCAAATGAATCTTCTTGTTAATGACTAGGGGCTTTCTCTCTCATTTTCTTTATTTTCATTGAAGTTCTGAGAGTATTATGTCGTCTTTTAGACTGGGGAGATCAATTAACTCGCTCCGAGGGCAAGCATTGTTGTGTTTACATTGTGTCTCCTCTAAAGTCATTAGCCCTGACCCTCATGAGATGAGAGCAGCCTGGGGTTAATTAGAGAAGAAAGCATTCACACAGACTAGACCTGATTGTTTCTGTTTAAGAATCGCCTTAATGAGATAAAATAACAAATTAGTCACTAATTTGAGAATCAGGTTGTTTATGGGTGTGTTTTTCCCATTGGATTGTCATTTCTTTGTACAGTATGTATACAGTTGGTGCCAATTTACAAGGAGATGGCTGCATTTCCAAGTCCAAAAAAAATGGTCATTCAGTTCTGTTTGTCTGACCAATGTCAGACTGGAAACATTCACTCATCTGGAGAAGATGTGAAAACTCAAAACAGATTGAGTTGAGACATTTGGTCAATCCAATATAGCCTCAATCCAGACAGCGCAAATCCCTTATGCAGTGGAAGTCCTGATCAGTGTTGGGGGTAAAGCAATGCAAGTAATGTAATCAGATTACTTTTCAAGTAACTAGTAAAGTAATGCATTACTGTTTAATTGTTTAATTGAGTTGCTTTTTCAAATAAGTAACTACCCATTTACTGACTGACAGCTTTCCCATCCCCATGTTGAGAGAAATCTGCAGTAAGTGCAGAGGTGTTGTGTGTACCGTGTTGTTACTATAGTTCTTTAGTGTCTTTGCTGCTGACCTTCAGTTATCCAATTCAAACATAATGTTAAGCAAAAATGACTTTATATAAAATTTCATCTGTGTTTCTTTATTTAAAAAGTGGATAAGGAGGATAAAAAAACAAAGGACTGGAAATGCCTTTTATATTACATTAAGACATGTCTATGGTGATGTGTTTTACTGTAACAGCACTGTTTGTTCATGAAGTGTTATGATTCTCAAACGAAACAGTGCTTTCAGGCATCTCAAATTAATTTTATAAAAATAAAAAAAAAGTTTCAGGATTGATTTACCACATCAAGCAATTAAGCCGTTTTAGAACTTTATAAAGGTTTAGGTTGTTTATGTGTGTCCTTTTACAAGTTGCACATACTGAAGCATTTAAAAGGAGATTTTCTGTCTGTATGAAGAGAACACACTGCATGATTTTCAGAATAGTCGGATCGCTGTTCATTTCACACTTCACAACTGTCTGGAGAATCATCTAGTTGCTGTTGTGTGCTCATATTACACAGTTTTTCAGTGGAAGAATCGCTGACAACTCTGTCTAGTCCACAAATGTTTAACAACCAAACACATGCAAGAAGTGATATAGAAAATAATGTAAGAGCACACAGTTCTTGTTGGAGACATTATTTCTTTCTGTTACAAATTGTAGCCAGCAGGAAGCTTGCGATATAAGCACTGATTTGCTGTGTAAAATAAAAATAAAAAAGGAAGAATATGAAGGAGTAAATGGTTGCCTGCTAAAGTCATGCTTGTTGATTTTCTGTTGCAAGTTTATGACTCTGAACTTTGATTTAATTTCCAGTCAAAACACATTTCACACTGCATGAGTCATGGACAGATATTTAGCATGCCCTTCTCCCTTCTCTCTATCCCATTTGTTTTCTGTTAATATGTAATGTCCTATTTATAAAAAAAAGGCAAAAATATACCTTTAAAAAAATTGTGTAGTGTGTACCCAACATAACAAGTCATTATAACATTCTGTTTCCTGTTTGTCTGAACACTGTCAGACTTAAAACTGAAATACATTAAAATTATTATTTCACAAGTTTGCCTGCCCATCCAGTCTTGATGGTTAATAGTAAACATACTTGGCTTGCTTAAACGAGTTTAAATACTATTCAAATGAAAAAATTGTGTTCATGGTGATGTGTTTTTACCCTGGCAGCACTGTTTGCATTATTAGCATTATTATTAATGGAGCATTATTATTTCCAAATGAAACGGTGCCTTCAGGCAACTCAAATTCATTCATTTTAAATGACTCCAAAATTACAGCAACAGCTTGATATCTCTAAATCTACTTATTATGATACGAAGAAAGGGTTTCAGGATTAGTGTCAATTTAACACCTCAATCAGTCAAGCTGTGTAAATTGTAAAGCTGTGTTCACACATCTCTGAAGTGCAGTCGTGTTAAGTTATTATCTTTTCCCAGTCTTCACTTGCACATCTGGTATTTTCTAAAGAATGCCTTGCTTGTGTTTTATCATTTTTGTTAATTCTTAGATTTTTATTTATTTCTTTGATTTGACTTCATATTATAAAATGAATGTTTTTAAAGCATTTCAATCTTAGGTTTTTGTTATATGATTTTCCTACTACAGTGTTATTTAGTTCATAATGCCGCCTTTTGAATCATGCCTCCAGGGATTTTTGTTGTTTAAAAAACAACACAAAACATAAACAGACTAATTAGTTACACCATCATTAATCTCACATTAATGAAGTAAAAATCACTAATGAACGTCTTTTCTCTCAAGACTATTAGATACAGTAGCAGAGGTTCTTTTCTGTTTAATGATACCTCTGGAGGAAAAACTGGCTCATATATTGGCCAAAATGTTCTCAAGTTCACATCCAGGATTCACAGTGATCCAGAACTGCGAAGCGGAGACAAAACCGTGGTTTGTTATCCACAAACCTCTACGACATTTTTTTTCATGTATGTATGATAATCAGTCACTGTAATATGTTCAATGTAGGAAGTTTCTTTATCATATTTCTGGTTGAATGTCATAAGGGCTTATGTCCTCAAATAATACAGACTTTAAAGGTGATTTGTGAAGCACAGACTGTTTGTGACTGTTTTTCGCAGGTATTTGGTTTCTCACTCACAAAAAGCAAAGCACACTGCAAGGAAGCTGGGTCGTAAGAAAAGGACGGCCATGCAAAATGCCAGCAACTCCATCATTCAGCCTGCAGGATTTTACATTGTTGCCTTGAGTTCAATGTCTTACAGTAATATCTATGTCATGTTCCTCACTGTGGTTTACGTGATCACAGTCACATGCAATGTATTTCTGATCACCATCATTTTCTATGACCACCGTCTGCATGTCCCAAAGTTCATGGCCGTTGGTAATCTGGCTTTGGTTGATCTTATTCTCAGCACCTCTCTTGTGCCTGGCATGATTAAGACTTACATTCTTCTAGACAATTTTGTGCCATTTAAACTGTGCCTTCTGCAAATGTACACTTACTATACTTTCTTATCTCTTGAACCATTTTCCTTATGTATTCTTTCTTATGACAGGTTCATCGCGATCTGTTTCCCTTTAAGACAGGAATCTATAAACACAAACTCCAGAATGGCTTATTTAATCAGTGCAGTTTGGTTCTTTTCTATTGTTATAATTCTCTATGCTGTTACATCCATCCCAACCCTGTCCTTTTGTGGCTCTCTTGAGGTCCACAGCTATTTTTGTGATTACGCTCCTGTTTTAGTTCTTGCTTGTGGTGACACGACACCTCAATGGAACTATGCCACTGCTTTAACTATGCTCTTCATTACTGTACCTTTGGTTTTTATTTTCTTGACCTACATCGGTATACTGACTGCTGTATTCAGAATGAAAAACCATCAGAGCCGTTATAAGGCGCTGGCCACGTGCACAGAGCACCTTATATTAGTGGCTCTTTTCTTCATTCCTATTGTAATCATCTTCAGTTTTACATTTTTTGGAATTATTTGGAACCCCAATGTAGGTCTGGTGAGCTTGTGTTTGTCATCCCTCCTCACACCGTGCGTGAATCCCATCCTCTACTCACTGAAAACTAAAGAGATTCGAAGCAGGATTCATTCTTTGTTGACCCAGAGACTGTCTGTTCATCCTCTAAGAAATGTACTTTAATGTAGAACATAACTGTGGTTGAAGTGTAAAGTGCTGAGATTATTTATAATATTGTCTTGGAGGCTTTCTGTAATGCTTTTGTGACTGTATTATACTGTGTTTATATTAAAATGCCTTGTTTTTCTACAGAATCTTTCTCTGCAGTTGTCTTGTAAATACTAACATACTTTTAACATACTAATTTGTATTATTTAATTATAAAGAACACAATACATGTTTTTTAGTTCATTGTGCAACCTCTCTGTATGTTGCACAAGAAAAGAAATTACAATTAAGTGTTCATCCATGCATGGTCATTCTCAAAGTTCACACATAATATAAGATTGGTTGGAGAGAAACAGTATAAACTAAGTGTGATAAAACAACAATATTCTGTATCCACAAAATACATTATCACCACTCATAAAACCAATTATTTATTTTTAATAATAGCACTGTTTAAAATGTTCTTTCTGTGTATCCACAAAAAAATTAAAAGCTGCTTGGTCTGCAAAGTGCAAAGATGGTGCCAGGTTTACTTGCAGGCCTGTTTATTCGAACAAGGTCATTGCTTTAATAAGACTGGCAAATTAGTCACTTTGGCATTGTTGACTTAATTTAGGGAGAATTGGGTTATTTGGGGAGTCATAAGGTTGTTTATGGGTGTGTGTTTTTCCCATTGGATTGTAATTCCTTTATACATTATGTGTACAATAGGTGTCCAAGGTGATGGTTGCATTTTTTTCAAAGATTGGGAATGTTCTTTATGTTATCGGTTCGTCTGACTTGAAACTATAGCTCATCTGGAGAAGCTGTATCCACTCAAAACACCACAAATTAAGAGAAGTGTTCAATCCAATAGCCTCTGGACAGTTCAAATCAGCAGAAGTTTTGATCACAATGTATGGAGTCCTGATTATGGGTTATCAAAGCTAATTATACATTTTCTTAAGCATTTAAGAAAAGTGGGTTATGTGTATAAAAACATGAAGAGCTTTAAAAGTGAGTTTTATTGTGCTCTCTAAATTGAGACAGCTTTCTGTGGTAATGTGTTTTTCCTGTTTGCAGCACTGTTTATATATGAATCATTCTCAAATGAAACAGTGCCTTCAGAAGTTTCATTAATTGAGTTTAAACTACTCAGAAATTACAGCCACAGCTTGATATTTTTAAATGCAATTATTGAAAGAAAGAAAAAATGTTTCAGGAATTATGTTACACTGTTTGTCAGACTTCACTGAAGTGATTTTTCTCAGTCTTCCTCTATCATGTCTGGCATCTCCTGAAGCATGCAGGATTGTCCTATGATTTCTAGAATTTTAAAGTTAAATATGTGTACTGTTTTATATAGTATGCAATGTCACCTTAACTGTTTGTTTTTTTTTTTGTTTTGTTTTTTTGTCAGAGGCAGGGACTGTTCATGGAAGGAAAGATGAACACAACAAAATATGGAGACATTCTAAATGAAAACCTGGTCTAAAGAGCTCAAGATCTCAGACTAACTCCAGACTCTCTGGAAAGACCTGAAAATGGCTGTCCACTAAGTCACCAACCAACCTGTCAAAGGATCTGCAGAGAAGAGTATCAGACAATCCTTAAATCCAGGTGTGTAAAGCTCGTCACATCATATTCCAAAAAAAAAAAACCGGCTCTAATCTCTGCCAAAGGTGATTCAGTATTGAATACTTATTCCCATTTCTTTTTTTTTTCTTTTTTTTATACATTTGCAAATGTATCACAAATACAGTTTTTGCTTTATCATCACTGTGCGTCATGTGTTGATTAATTAAAAAAAAAGTTAAATCAATTCCTACATAGAATGTGTGTGTATGTGGGGGGTATTAAAGCGGTATACGTTTATACTATTAGTCTACTCTGGCCATCACCATTTATTAATCAAAGAACACAATCTATAAAGGTGCAACACTCGTTTAAATCTCACATATTTAAGAATTTTCCTGATAGAGTAAACACGTTTGGAAATGTTTTCAATAAAATAAAAAAATGCAGAAATAAACCTGTATCAGTTATACGGTGCTATCGTGGCTGCTATGTGTGACGTGACAATCATGACACCCCACACGTGCACCCTCAAAAACACGAGTTCATGACGCCCTGACTGAGGTGTCGTGACTAGCAAAAAAGTGTACTGTATTAGCTGATTAAAATTGTCTGATACAACACTGCCATCTAGTGGTTGACATCTACTGCCATTTTACCTCATGCACTCCGACCCTTAAAAATGTAACACATTTCCTGTTCGTGGTACGAAATGTTGCCGAAAGGACATGTTATGAAACCGTCCTGAAGCTCTTGAAATCTTAACACACTTCAAAGGCAAGTTTATTTAAATATCAGAGTTTTGCTGCACAAACACGAGCGTGTAAGACGATCTTAATACTGATTGTACGAGCGGTTTGTTGTTGTTTTTTATTTAAAATTTGTATACAACTTTTTACTTGTATTACTTTTAAAACTTAACTGGATACTTATTGTAACACATTTAAAATTGTAATGGAAATTATTAGGATGACATCGACTCCATCCCCTCACAACCGGAGCAGGAGTGAGGAAGAAGATGATCCAGTGGACGGGATGATCTCCAGGACAGGCTGTGCTCAGCTGCACTATGCTCTACAGGACTGTATGGCTGAGCACCAGGACTGGAGGAAATGTCAGACTGAGGTTCAGAAGTTTAAGGAGTGCATGACCACCTACCAGAAAACTCGCAAAGAGCAGCTCCTGAAACAGAGGACTTCTGCCACACAATCTGCCTGACACACAGGCCTCTGAGACAGTGCTACACAATAAAACATTAATCTCGCTTTCCTGAAAAAAAAGGTGTAGTGTGAAGATTGTCTTTCAAAAGTGCATTGAAATTTTTCATGATATATGAAAGGTGTGATTGTGTAGTACGTTTTTAATGTATGTTTATATGCTTAAAAAACACGGTTACTACACTTTTACTTTAATAAAACCATGGTTAATTTTCGTAAGACTAGTATGTTATCTGCTATTAATCTTTCCAAATAATCTGTAATGAGCACTACACAAACACGTTTATTTATTTTTATTTAAGCGTTTTACACGTTTGTGTCTCATATGTATAGTTATGTCTTCATTATTAAGTATTTTGGTCTGTTAGAAGATTTAATTCGATTTTTTGTCTTTAATTTTAATTTTTTAACACTGTGACTGTTTGAAGGCTGCAACAACATGTTACTTACATTTTATGTGTTTATCTTGAGCTCTAATGCTCCCCGTAGACTGGTTACCACTCTTAATGCAAGCATCTTCTCTAATATAGTATAATATAAAATAACTATATAAAATTGTTAAAACCTTCGTACACATTAATATATTATCCTTTAGTTTTTTTTATGTTTTTGCATACAAATAATTTTTCAATTTAGACTGTCCTTATTGAAGCTTAACATTATTGTATGTTAAAGGGTTAGTTCACCCAAAAACGAAAATTATATCATTAATAACTCACCCTTATGCTGTTCCAAACATGTAAGACCTCCTTTTATCTTTGGAACACAGTTAAAGATATTTTTGATTTAGTCCGAGAGCTGAACTGAAGATGAACACAGAGCCGAGCCAGATAACGAACAATAGACTGACTCGTTCACGAGTGAAGAACCGTTTCTGTCAGACGCGTCCAATTCGTGAACTGAGGAGCTGATGTGTGATGTGTGATTCAGCGTGAAGCAAACCGACACACAGGGCGTCTGAACTGAACTGATTCTTTTGGTGATTGATTCTGAACTGATTCTGTGCTAGTGTTATGAGCGCGGGTAAACCGAAGGCTTGAATCAAGGGCAATCATCGCAAATGACGCCATTACGTCGAGCGCAAAAGAACCGGTGAACCGTTTTCTTCAACCGGTTTATTGAATCGAACTGTCCGAAAGAACTACTGGTGATCCGAAAACCGATGCAACCGGTTCTTCACTCGTGAACGAGTCAGTCTGTTGTTCATTATCTGGCTCGGCCCGGTGTTCATCTTCAGTTCTCTCTTCACAGCAGTTCAGTCAGTGTACTGTTTGAGTGCATGCATTACTCCGGGATATTGGTTTGTTTGAACTCCGAGGGAGTGTCAGCCACATTAAAAAGTGAACCGCTTAAGTCATTTGTGGATTAATGCGTATTAGAGATGCGAACCGTTTAAAACGATTCAGTTCGATTTGGTGAACTGAATGATTCGTTCGCGAACCGGAAATCCAGCTGCTTTGATTTGAACTCTTTTCTCAGTCTTCCTCTATCATGTCTGGCATCTCCTGAAGCATGCAGGATTGTCCTATGATTTCTAGAATTTTAAAGTTAAATATGTGTACTGTTTTATATAGTATGCAATGTCACGGAAGAGAAGACAATGCTGAATAAAATCGTCGTTTTTGCTATTTTTGGACCAAACTTTATTTTCGATGCTTCAAAAAATTCTAACTGACCCTCTGATGTCACATGGACTACTTTGATGATGTTTTTCTGACTTTTCTGTACATGGACAGTATACCGTACACACAGTTTCAATGGAGGGACTGAGAGCTCTCAGACTAAATCTAAAATATCTTAAACTGTGTTCCGAAGATAAAAGGAGGGCTTACATGTTTAGAACAGCATAAGGGTGAGTTATTAATGAAATAATTTTCATTTTTGGGTGAACTAACAATTTAATTCTTATTTTGAAATAAAATTTCCTTCGTCGTGTCATTAAAGGCTACAAAAAAAGAGCCACACTAAATCAGTGCAAATAATTTTATTTGAGCACTGTGAAGGTAAATTCTGATCACATATGAGAAATTTGTTTAATTATTTTATATCTACACAGCTGATCCTGTTCAAGTGGATATTTGTTAAATTATCAATTATAATCAAAGTATATAGCTTTTTCTGATATTTATATGCAATTAAGGACATCATCTTTCATACAATCATAAAACAAACAAAAACATAAAGGACAAAATGTGAAAAGACGAGCACCTTTATTTATTTTCTCTGTTTCACATTTCTTTCTATGATAGTGTTTACTTTGTTGCGTTTGTATAGTTCTTTTATGGATTGCATGACCTCCTCTGTCTTTAGAGTGTATATGATTGGATTCAGCATAGGGGGTATTATTTGTGTCAGGGAATTGTTAATTATCCGTGCATTTAGATCAATAGATGCTGAGATGGATTTAACATTTACACTTAAAAATGGAAGATAAAAAATAGCCACTAATAAAAGATGTGAGGTGCAGGTTTTCATGGCTTTGATGCGATCAGCACCATGAGCAATCTTAAGCAATGCTGCCGCAATGCAAAAATATGAGAGGCTTATCAATATCACTGGGAGACAAATTAGGAGACCAAATAAAATATATGCCATTAGATAATTTATGGAATTACTGTTACAGGAAAGACTGATGATGGGGCCATGATCACAGAAATAGCTATTGACCACAGTAGATCCACAAAAAGAGAGTCTGTTGACTAATCCCACAAGTACAGCAAATAAAGTCATAGAAAAAATCCACATACAACCTATAATGAGTGACATTGATGTTTTGGTAATAACTGCATGATACCGTAGAGGAAAACAAATAGCAACCAGTCTGTCATAAGCCAAGGCAAGTAGTGTCAAAGACTGAACGTTCATGAAATGAAACACAAAAAACATATTCATTAAGCATGCTTCATATGAAATGTCCTGGTGCTCAAATAAAAACATGTCTATGAGTTTTGGAATCAAAGCAGAGCTTCCACACAAATCAGAAAGAGCCAGATTAAAGACTGCAATGTATTTGGCTGTTTGAAGTCTGCGGGCCAAATATATGATACACATGATAAATGAATTCCCCAAAACGGTCACAGCATATACAAAACACAAAAACACATAGAAGTATTTTGCATGTGGGATATTAGAAAATCCATTGATGGAGAATGTTGCAGGGCGAACAAAGGTCACATTTGCAGAGTTTGAATGCACTGAAGTCAAGCTGCCTGTTGTGAGGATTGTTGTGTTACCTGTGATAAAGAACTCTTTTTAGATATACACTCAATAGCAGACTATTAAAATAATTATTTGAGTGTATCAGTCAATATTGCTTGGCACTATGATTCCTATCATCCTCCCTAAACAATTATTCTTAATAAATACAGAACAGTGTGTCTAAATAGTTGAATAGTAAGGATAGTTTACATGAAATTTAAACAAAATAAGACTGGCACAAGATTAAAGATGCGACACTTACAGTTTATACTTAAAAACAAACACTTTCATATTTAGTTATTTTATAATTATTTTAAAGAATTCAATACAAAAATCACACTGCTACTAACAATATAACTGGAACACAGTTTGTATAGTAAAACATGATTTTCATCATTTCATCATCATCATTTTATTTTTTATAATTTTTTATAAAGCATTTTCACAGACATCAAGTCCTTTGTCATGATAAGGTTAATAACTGAAGAAAATATAGATGTCAGAGCAAGAATAATTATAGTATTGGTGCTTAAAAGGACATGAAAGACATTTGTTAGGCAGATGGGCACATCAAATACAGCCACTACTATTAAATGAGCAGTACATGTCTTTGTGGCTCTTTGATGGTCATGTGGGGTTGTGAACAATGTTACAGCTATGCATGTATATGAAAAGATAATATAAAAAACTGGGAACACAATGATGACCTGAAACAGAACACGCATGCTGACACAGCTTGGGACATTTGACCCGAGATCACAGAAATGAATGATTATGACACTAGTTCTGCAAAATGAAAGTCTGCTCATGTTTGTGTGCATTAGTGCTAGCATCCACAAAGCAGCAATTATAACAAGCATTGATCTAATAGCTACTAATCTGTCAAAAGACAGAACAGTGAGAGTTAGGGAATTAACTAAAACAAATAACACATTGGAGAGTATGTTACACAAGCAAAATCCAACTGAGGCTTTCAAATTCAACTGATTCCCAAACAAAACTGCATCCAGTTGCTGAGGGATTTTTGTAATACTCTCACTAATGTCTGTCAATGATAAATTAAAGACAGAGATATATTTAGTGTGAAGATTTCTGTCCGTAATGATAATAAACATGAGACAGGTGTTTCCTAGAAAAGAAATAAAGTAGGCAATTAAGAGGAATAAATAAAAGTATCTCATGTGAGGCATACCAGAGAATCCAGCAGACAGGAAGGAAATATTCCTGCTTCCAGTGACCTCTTGAATCATCTTTTTTTCATCCTGTCTGGGCAGAAATGCAGAATAAGAAAAGGTTTAAAAACAATATTAATGTTAATGAATAGTTAATATGATATACTTACAGTAAGGTCTTATGGATGTTTGCCTGGCCTGCAGGGTCACCGTAATGCATTATATACTAAATGAAGAGATGTCAATCCCTTCAGACTATCACTATAACATTCTCCACCAATGGCAAACCTTTAAAGAGCGGTCATCCTGCCAGTCAAATCACAGCTCTGACAACAATGTCAAAGACAGTTAGTGTATTGTTCTAGGTTGTACAACTATTATTTCTTGGCCCACATCTTAAATTTAAACATCTCAGGTGAATAGAGTGGAAAATTTAACTAATACACAGAACTAATATCACTATATGTCACCAGCTGATTGATTACATTAAGAATTGCAAACATCTTTTGTATTACAAGTTTTCTAAAATGTTTAATATGACAATAGAGGCATTATTTAGTTAAATATGCATTAATTTGCATGCATTTCCAGAATAGAGATCTGAATATTCTAAATGTCATTTTGTTTACATATTACAGATCCGGGTTTGAGCTAAACTCTGCAGCGCATTGGCCCTCCAGGACAAGATTTGAATAACCCTGTTGTACATAAACACAACCCTTTGTAAATCCATCAGAATATAGATAGGAATTACATTTGGTAAATGCAAGATTTGTGGCTCAGTGCATGAGAGAAAAAAACAATTCATTTTGAGAAATAGGCCTTTAACGATATGTATTAAAAACGGCTCATCGGATGGCCATTTTTCACACGTTCATATGATTCTTTAGGGTCTTAATGAAAACTCTGTAACATCGTTTGGTAAAAATTTCTCAGTGGTAGTGTAAAAAACACCTTTTTTTTACCCTGTCACAAACAACTCCTTTCAGAGCATGCCGTTTTGTAGCATTTTCCTTTAAATGCAATATGAGCTCTGCTGACCCTGCCCCTTTCTTCCTAGCCGCTCTCAGAGAGACTTTAGTCACATTCATCGTCCAACTTACTAATTAGCACATTACACTAGGAAAGGTGATTTGCAAAAGATTCTTTAAAAAAAACTTTATACTCACTTGTTGGTGAAGCTGGACCACAAATGATTCGCATGAAGATAGAAGCATAGGTAGATAAGGGGCACATTCCCTTTAGAAACAAATCCACTGCATTTTCAGTGGCTCAGGTGTCAGAAGTAAATGACGACTGCTATGTTAATTATTACATCCAACAACAGAACACCTCACTCATTTAGGAGACATTCTTGTCCACATCTGCTTCGGCGGTGAAACAATGGTGGACTGATGACAGCTCACTCAGGACGGGTCTAAGGTAAGACGCCACACCAGTCTGTGCTGAAATGCCACTGTCAATCAAACTATTGTGGGAGGGGTAATGTTTTGAATAAAAAGTAAAAATACATAAATAAAACATAACCCTATATCAGTCATACAGTGCTACTGTGGCTGCTATGTGTGACACAAGCATGACCACCACCACCCACACGTGCCCCCTCAAAAACACAAGTGCCTGACGCCCTGATTGAATTCAGTAGAAATGTAGTGACTTTAGAAAATAAGCATATTAGATGATTAAAATTGTCTGATACAACACTGCCATCTAGTGGTTGACATCTACTGTCATTTTACCTCATGGACTCGGACCCTTAAAAACTGAACACATTTCCTGTTCATGGTAAGAAATGCTGCCGACTAGTCAAGTTTTGAAACCTTCCAGAATTTTGCTACACAAACACAAGTGTTAAAGACAATCTGAATACTGATTGTACGAGTGGTTTGTTTGTTTTTGTCAGGGCAAACAAACACTGGATCCAGTTGCGAATGAACAGGGAGGGAATGTTCAAGAGAGCAAAGAGGCCAGATGGTAGGAACAAGTCTCTCAGTCGGTAGTCACTCCTTGTCAGCGCAGGGACTGCAGTGGGCATAACCTCGAGAGACAGAAACTAAAACAGGAAACAGTGAAGGCAACACACCAACTCGAAACCATAAATCCAAGCACTAGCACTACAGCAGGAAACTCCAACAAACTGGACTTGATGGCACTGCAAGGAACGAGAATGACAGAGAACAGTAACAAACGATCTGACACTAGACAAGACAAACACATCTGATCTGATTTCTCGTCAGCAGCAACTGATGCTGATGGCCAATCAGAGCAGTGACACAGAATGAGCAAACGGATCTGCAAACCACGACATTACCCCACCCCCTAGGAGCATCACCTGATGCTTTCAGAGGGTACTACCTGTCAATTGTAGTCATCAATAACGGAGTGATCCAATATGTCTCGGGCAGGAACCCAACTCCTCTCCTCCAGACCGTAACCTTCCCAGTCCACTAAGTACTGGAATCCGCATCCCCTCCCCTTTGAGTCCAGAATACGACTAACCGAATAAGCTGGTTCCCCATCTATGATTCGCGGTGGTGGGGGAACTGGGGTAGGCGGATTAATAGCAGAACGAATGAGGGGCTTAATTTTGGAAACATGGAACACGGGATGAATTTTCCGGTATGCCAGAGGAAGTTTAAGGCAGACCGTCACCAGACTAAGGATCTTGGTGACATTAAATGGGCCAATAAATTTGGGAGCTAATATTCTACAAATGGAGCAGAGAGGAATATCAGTAGATGAAAGCCACACTTTTTGACCAACAACGTAGATGGGAGGCTTTGACCGGTGGCGATTGGCCTGGTCCTTGGTGTGTAACCCCACCTGTAGAAGAGTCATCCTGGCTGTTCTCCAGATGTCCCTGCACCTCTGGACGAATTTGTGAGCAGAGGGGATCGCGACTTTGGATTCTAAACTGGGAAAAATAGGTGGCTGGTACCCTAAACTACACTCAAATGGTGATAGGCCCATGGACAACACTGGTAATGAGTTATGCGTGTACTCAACCCAAGAGATCTGCTGGCTCCAAGAAGACAGATTCTGTGACGCCAAACATCGCAACCCTCATTCCAACTCTTGGTTGGCCCTCTCCATCTGACCGTTACTCCGGGGATGGAAACCCCAGGAAAGACTAACATTCGCCCCACTCTCCAAAATTTGGATATAAACTTCGGACCCCTGTCAGAGATCACATCCGTCGGGAGGCCATAAATAGGAAAAACATGGTCAATGACAGCAGCCGCTGTTTCTCAGGCAGAAGGTAATTTGGGCAGAGGGATGAAATGAGTAGCTTTCGAGAACCTGCCCACCACGGTTAAAACTACCGTGTTACCCTGTTTCGCCTGTGACGAAATCTAGCGCAATGTGTGACCAGGGTCTCGAAGGAACTGACAACGGCTGAAGGAGCCCCGCTGGGGGTCGGGTTGAACTCTTACAACTAGCGCAGACCAAACAAACCAATACAAATTGGCGAGTGTCACGAGCCATAGATTGCCACCAGAACTGTTGCTTAATAAGAGAAATGAGAAATGACTTACTCCTGTATGACAAGCCACCTAGGAACAATGACCCCACCGAATAACGTTGGACCGTAACCTCTCTGGCACGAATAATCTACCCGGTGGACATCTGGGCAGAGGCACTACCCTATGTAAGGCCGTGCGGACCTTCGATTCGATCTCCCAAGTTAGCATCGAAACCACACACCTCTGTGGAACGATGGACTCTGGAGATACCGGACGTTCAAATTGGTAAAAAATTACGGGATGACGAGTCTGGTTTGATGTTTTTAGAACCAGGACGGTAAGAAATGGAAAAATCAAATCGACCGAAAAAAAAGTGTCCACCGAGCCTGCCTAGAGTTAAGTCGTTTGGCGGATCTGATATATTCAAGATTCTTGTGGTCGGTCCAAACAATAAAAGGTACCCCCGAACCCTGCCAACAACTCTCTATTACCCATGTTGTAATTGCGTTCAGCGGGTGACAAATGATGAGAAAAATAGGTGCACGGATGAACCTTGCCATCCGCAGAGGAGCGCTGAGAGAGAACCTCACCTACCCCCGCCTCTGACACAACGACCTCCACCACAAACTGACGAGACGAGTCAGGGACGACAAGAATGGGGGCTGAAACAAAGCAGCTGCATTAGACCACCTGAAGGTCGTCATGGTGGAGGTCAAGGCAGTCAGAGGCGCAGGTCAAAATTGGCAAAGCCCAGAAACCTCTGCAGGACCTTGTGGGAATCTGGAGTTGTCCAATTTACCACTCCCTGAATCTTGTCGGGATCCATGCGCATCCCCTCGGATGACACAATAAATCCTGGAAAGGGGACAGACTGTGCATGAAAAATGCATTTCTCTGCCTTGATGAAAAGCCCATTCTCTAACAGCCTCTGAAGCACTCGCCTGACGTGCTGAACATGTTCCTGGAGAGACAAAGAAAATATCAATATGTCATCCAGGTAAACATATCAAAAATTGATTGACCATGTCTCTCAGCACATCGTTAACTAGTGCCTGGAAGACTGCAGGGGAGTCGGACAGGCCGAAAGGCTTGACCAAGTAATAAAAGTGCCCCCTGGGGTATTAAAAGCGGTCTTCCACTCATCTCCCTCCCTAATGCAGACCAAATGATAGGCGTTCAGAAGGTCCAACTTTGTGAATAAGGAGGCCCCCTGCAGTCTCTCGAAAGCTGAAGAATTCAATGGCAAGGGAGAGGTGTTCTTTACTGTGATGTTGTTCATCCTTCGATAGTCAATACAAGGACGCAGGGTACCATCCTTCTTAACCACAAAGAAGAATCCCACCCCTGCAGAAGAAGTGGAAGGGCAGATGAGTTTGGCTGCTAGAGAATCAGAAATATGTTTCTTCATGTCCTCCCTCTCTGGAGCGGAAAGTGAGTATAGCCCACCCTTAGGCGGAGACGTACTTGGCAATAACCCTAGGGCACAGTCATAGGGACGATTCGGAGAAAGAGACGCAGCCCGGGACTTACTGAACACTTCCCTCAGGTCCAAGTACTCCTCGGGCACGTTAGACAGATCTGTCTGCTTCTCCGGCAACACAGAACGAGACACAGAAGAACAAGCAGACACCAAACAAGACGCATGTCAATTCTCACTCCAAGACATGATAGTGTTCTGCCGCCAGTTTATGTGAGGATTATGTAGTGTGAGCCAGGGGTGTCCCAAAACCACTGGAGCACCAGCAGAATCAATGAGGAGGAAACGAATCTCCTCCACATGGTTGCCAGATGTGACGAGACTCACTGGTCCAGTAGAGTGTGTGATCGAGGACAGTAAGTGACCAGCCAGAGAGTTGACAGTGATGGGAGGCTTGATGAAAATGAGGGGGATCCCGGGTTGGTGGGCCAGGCCTTGATCCATGAAACTTCCCTCCGCCCCAGAGTCCACCAAAGCCACACACTGATGATGAGAGTTGGCCCACTGCAGTCTCACTGGGAGGAGCGTTGATTCGCGGGTGGATTCGCATAGGGAAATGCCACCCATCAGTAACCTCCCTGCTACTGATGGGCCCTGACTTTTACTGGGCATTTAGTTGCAAAATGACCTACTGCTCCACAATACAAACACAGACCCTGTGCTCTTCTGCACTCCTTCTCCTCCCGGGAAAGGCGAGCTCTGCCCACCTGCATGGGTTCGGGATTGAGTGCGGTACTCACCGTATCGCAAGGAGGAAAGGGGGGACGAGCCTCCATGTCTGGAACCTGGTCTTGGAGTTTCAGACCATCTCGACGTTTCAACCTTGCGTCCACTCGAATGGCCAAGTCAATCAATCCATCCACTGCAGTTGTTAAGTCCAGAGTGTATATCTCTTCTTGGATACGGTCATCCAACCCATGCAGAAACATGTCCCACTGTGCCTCATCGTTCCAACTGCACTCCGCTGCCAGCGTCCGGAACTAGATGAAGTAGTCTACCACTGACCTGTTGTGTTGTCATAGATCCGCCAGTGCCCTGGCTGTATCTTTGCCAGACACAGCCCGATCGAAACACCTTCCTGAGTTCACTACTGAAAACTTGGAATGACTATAGACACCGATGTCGCCGCTCCCATACTGATGTTCCCCACAGCGCCACTCTACCTGATAGCAGCGTGATGACGAGTGCAACCTTGGATTCCTCAGTGGAAAATGATGAGGGCTGCAGAGTGAAGAACAGTGAACATTGAGTCAGAAATGCACGACAGAGTTTGGGCTCACCCAATTAGGCAGCAGGCGGTGACAGTTGTGGTTCCGTGTTGCTGGTATGTTGGCTGGTGGGTAAAACGTTTTGGCACAGTGGGCACGTGAACAGGCTCGACTCTCAGCTGTTGTATCTGGGTAATGAGATCTGAGACCTGCTCTACCAAGGCCTGAACTGCTCGACTGGTAGCCATGATCTGTTCACCCTGACGATGAAATCGAGTGTCGTTCTTCTTAAGGATCGCTCGTACCACGGTTACATTAGCTGGATCCATGATGTTCAGATCATTATTTCAGGGCAAACAAACACTGGATCCAGTTGCGAAAGAACAAAGCCTTTATTTGAATGTTCAAGAGTCAAGAGAGCAAAGAGGCCAGATGGTGGGAACAAGTCTCTCAGTCGGCAGTCACTCCTTGGCAGCGCAGGGACCGCAGTGGGCATAACCTCGAAGACAGGAAAATAAATCCAAGCACTAGCACTACGGCAGGAAACTCCAACAAACTGGACTATACGGCACTGCAAGGAGCGAGAATAACAGAGAACAGTAACAAACGATCTGACAGTAGACAAGACACACACAGGACTATAAGTAGGCCAACAGAAACAAGACGCACCTGTCGCTGATCTGATTGCTCGTCAGCAGCAGCTGACGCTGATGGCCAATCAGAGCAGCGACACAGAATGAGCAAATGGATCTGCGGACCGTGTTTTTTGTTTACATTTTTTATACAACTTTTTTACTTGTATTACTTTTAAAACGTTCCTTGTTACTTATTATAACACATTTTAAATTATAATTGAAATTATAAGGATGACATCGACTCCACCCCCTCACAACTGGAGCAGGAGTCAAGTCAAGTCATCTTTATTTATATAGCATTTCAAACTAAAAAGATTGTGGCAAAGCAACTGAACAACATTAATTAGGAAAACAGTGTGTCAATAATGCAAAATGACAGTTAAAGGCAGTTCATCACTGAATTCTGTGATGTCATCATCTCAGTTCAGTTTAAATAGTACCTGTGCAATCATTTGCGATCAAGTCAACGATATCGCTGTAAATGAAGTGACCCCAACTAAGCAAGCCAGAGCGACAGCTGCAAGGATCTGCATCTGTGGCTCTAGCTGTCCTGGTCTCGGCTGTCTTTCAGGGCTGTAGAGGTCCTCTCTAGGTGCTGATCCACCATTTGGTTTGGATACCTACTGGATCCGGGTGACTGCAGTGACCCTCTGATCTGGATACAGACTGGATCTGGTGGCTACGGTGACCTCGGAATAAGAGAGAAATAGTCTAATATTAGCGTATATGCCATTATTCTAATGATGTAGCAAGTACATCAGGTGTTATGGGAAGTTTTCACGGTTCCGGTGTACCTATTTAATGCAGCCTAAAAATCCTTTAACAGATTTGGATATTAGAAGCGTATTAGTGTGTTATGTGTAAGCCAGGTTAAAGAGATGGGTCTTTAATCTAGGTTTAAACTGCAAGAGTGTGTCTGCCTCCCAAACAATGTTAGGTAGGTTATTCCAGAGTTAAGGTGCTAAATAGGAAAAGGATCTGCAGCCGCAGTTGTATATTATATTGTATATATAGTTGTATAAGTGTTTGATATTCTAGGTATTATCAAATTGCTTGAGTTTTGAGAATGCGGTGGATGTGGAGGACTATAATGTAACAAGAGCTTGTTCAAATACTGAGGTGCTAAACCACTCAGGACTTTATAAGTAATAAGCAAAATAAAATTAAGAACACTAGCTGCTGCATTTTGGACTAACTGGAGTTTGTTTATTAAGCATGCAGAACATCCACCCAGTAAAGCATTATAATAATCTAACCTTGAGGTCATAAACGCATGGATAAAAATGTCTGCATTTGACATTGAGAGCATAGGCCGTAATTAAGATATATTTTTGAGATGGAAAAATGCAGTTTTACAAATGCTAGAAATGTGGCTTTCTAAGGAAAGATTGCTATCAAATAGCACACCTAGATTCCTAAATGACGATGAAGAATTGACAAAGCAGTCATCAAGTCTTAGACAGCATTCTAGGTTATTACATGCAGAGTTGTTGGGTCCTATAGTTTACACCTGTTTTTTTTTTTTTTTTTAGAATTTAGCAGTAAGAAATTACTCATCATCCAGTTTTTTATATTGACTATGCATTCTGTTAGTTTTTCAAATTTGTATTATCAGCATAACAGTGAAAGCTAACACCGTGATTCCTGATGATATCCCCCAAGGGCAACATGTAAAGCGTGAAGAGTAACGGCCCTAGTACTGAGCCTTGAGGTACTCCATACTGCACTTGTGATCGATATGATACCTCTTCATTCACTGCTACGAAATGATGGCCCATCATAAAAGTACAATATAAACCATGCTAATGCACTTCCATTAATGCCAGCAAAGTGTTCTAGTCTATGCAAAAGAATGTTGTGATCAATAGTATCGAATGCAGTACTAAGATCCAATTGCACTAATAGAGAGATACAACCATGATCAGATTGTTTGTTTGTTTTTTCTCTAAGAAGGAATATAATTGTAAGGATACTACTTTTTCTAGTATCTTGGACAGAAAAGGGAGATTCGAGATTGGTCTGTAATTAATTAGCTCTTTGTGGTCAAGTTGTGTTTTTTTTTTTTTTTTTTTTTGATGAGAGGTTTAATGACAGCCAGTTTGAAGGTTTTGGGGACTTATACTAATGACAATGAGGAATTAATAATAGTCAGAAGAGGATCTATGACTTCTGGAAGCACCTCTTTTAGGAGATTAGATGCAATAGGGTTGAACATGCATGTTGCTGGTTTAGATGATTTAACAAGATTATACAGTTCTTCCTCTCCTATAGTAGAGAATGAGTGGAACTGTTCCTCAGGGTATCTATAGTGCACTGTCTGATGCGATACTGTAGCTGATGGCTGCATAGTTACAATTTTATCTCTAGTAGTATTCCTCTTAGAATTAAAGTCATTATTGCTGTGATGTTGGGAAATGGCAACACTTGTTGATGCTTTATGGAAGAGGATGATCCAGTGAATGGGATGATCTCCAGGACAGGCTGTGCTGAGCTGCACCACGCTCTTCAGGATTGTATGGCTGAGCACCAGGAAGGGAGGAAGTGTCAGACTGAGGTTCAGAAGTTTAAGGAGTGCATGACCACCTACCCGAAAACTTGCAAAGAGCAGCTTCTAAAACAAAGGACTTCTGCCACACAATGTGCCTGACACACAGGCCTCTGAGACAGTGCTGCACAATAAAACATTAATCTCGCTTTCCTGGAAAAAAAAAGGTGTAGTGTAAAGATTGTCTCTCAAGAGTGCATTGAAATTTTTCATGATTCATGAAAGGTGTGATTGTGTAGTTCATTTTAATGTATTTTTATATGCTTAAAAACATGGTTACTACACTTTTGCTATAAACACACCATGGTTAATTTTGTAAGACTATTATGTTATCCGCTAGCATTCCTTTCCAAATACATTTGTAATGAGCACTACACAAACTACACAAATCTTCTTTAATATAATATAATATAAAATAACTATATAAAATTATATTAAAACCTTTGTACACATTAATATATTCTCCTTTAGTTTCTTTATTGTTTTTGCATACAAATAACTTTTCAATTTAGACTGCCCTTATTTATTTATTTTTTTACTTTTTTTTTTTTTTTTTTGAAGCTTAAAATTTTTGTATGTTAATTCCGATTTTGAAATAAAATTTCCTTCGTCGTGTCATTAAAGGCTACAAAAAAAGAGCCACACTAAATCAGTGCAAATATTTTTATTTGAGCACTGTGATGGTAAATTCGGATCACTTATGAGGAATTTGTATAATTATTTTATAATATCTACACAGCTGATCCTGTTCAAGTGGCCATTTGTTAAATGATCAGTTATAATCAAAGTATATAGCTTTTTCTGATATTTATATGCAACAAAGGACATAATGTCTTTCATACAATCACAAAACAAACAAAAACATAAAGGAAATGTGAAAAGACAAGCACCTATATTTATTTTCTCTGTTTCACATTTCTTTCTATAATAGTGTTTACTTTGTTTCGTTTGTATAGTTCTTTTATGGATTGCATGACCTCCTCTGTCTTTAGCGCGTATATGATTGGATTCAGCATAGGGGGTATTATTTGTGACAGTGAATTGTTAATAATCCGAGCGTTTAGATCAATAGATGTTGAGAAGGCTTTAACATTTACACTTAAAATTGGGAGATAAGAAATAGCCACTAATAAAAGATGTGAGGTGCAGGTTTTCATGGCTTTGATGCGATCAGCACCATGAGCAATCTTAAGCAATGCTGCAGCAATGCAAAAATATGAGAGGCTTATCAATATCACTGGCAGACAAATTAGGAGACCAAATAAAATATATGCCATTATATAATTTATGGAATTATTGTTACAGGAAAGACTGATGATGGGGCCATGATCACAGAAATAGCTATTGACCACAGTAGATCCACAAAAAGAGAGTCTGTTGACTAATCCCACAAGTACAGCTAATAAACTCATAGAAAAAATCCACATACAACCTATAATGAGTGACATTGATGTTTTGGTAATAACTGCATGATACCGTAGAGGAAAACAAATAGCAACCAGTCTGTCATAAGCCAAGGCAAGAAGTGTCAAAGACTGAATGTTCATGAAATGAAACACAAAAAACATATTCATCAAGCATGCTTCATATGAAATGTCCTGGTGCTCAAATAAAAACATGTCGATGAGTTTTGGAATCAAATTCGAGCTTCCACACAGACCAGAAAGGGCCATATTAAAGACTGCAATGTATTTGGCTGTGTGAAGTCTGCGGGCCAAATATATGATACACATGATAAATGAATTCCCCAAAACGGTCACAGCATATACAAAACACAAAAACACATAGTAGTATTTTGCATGTGGGATATTAGAAAATCCATTGATGAAGAATGTTGCAGGGCGAACAAAGGTCACATTTGCAGAGTTTGAATGCACTGAAGTCAAGCTGCCTGTTGTGAGGATTGTTGTGTTACCTGTGATAAAGAACTCTTTTTAGATATACACTCAATAACATTAAAATAATAATTTCAGTGTATCAGTCAATATTGCTTGGCAGTATGATTCCTATCATCCTCCCTAAACAATTATTCTAAATAAATACAGTACAGTGTGTCTAAATATTACAATACAGTTGAATATGGTAAGGATTTCTTATATAGTTTACATGTAATTTAAACAAAATTTAGACTGGCACAATATTAAAGATGCTGTACTTACAGTTTATACTTCAAGTAACACAAAACAAACACTTTCATATTTAGTTATTTTATAATTATTTTAAAGAATTCAATACAAAAATCACACTGCTACTAACAATATAACTGGAACACAGTTAGTATAGTAAAACATGATTTTCATCATTTCATCATCATCATTTTATTTTTTATTCTTTTTTGATAAGCATTTTCACAGACATCAAGTCCTTTGTCATGAAAAGGTTAAGCACTGAAGAAAGCATAGATGTCAAAGTAAGAATAATTATAGTATTGGTGCTTAAAAGGACATGAAAGACATTTGTTAGGCAGATGGGCACATCAAATACAGCCACTACTATTAAATGAGCAGTGCGTGTCTTTGTGGCTCTTTGATGGTCATGTGGGGTTGTGAACAATGTTACAGCTATGCATGTATATGAAAAGATAATATAAAAAACTGGAAACATAATGATCACCTGAAACAGAACACTGACACAGCTTGGGACATTTGACCCGAGATCACAGAAATGAATGATTATGACACTAGTTCTGCAAAATGAAAGTCTGCTCATGTTTGTGTGCATTAGTGCTAGCATCCACAAAGCAGCAATTATAACAAGCATTGATCTGTTGGTTACAATCACATGATACCTCAGTGGTAAACAAATAGCTACTAATCTGTCAAAAGACAGAACAGTGAGAGTTAGGGAATGAACTAAAACAAATAACACATTGGAGAGTATGTAATACAAGCACAATCCATACAGGATCAACTGATTCCCAAACAAAACTGCATCCAGTTGCTGAGGGATTTTACTCTCACAAATGTCTATCAATGATAAATTAAAGACAGAGATATATTTAGGAGTGTGAAGATTTCTGTCCGTAATGATAATAAACATGAGACAGGTGTTTCCTAGAAAAGAAATAAAGTAGGCAATTAAGAGGAATAAATAAAAGTATCTCATGTGAGGCATACCAGAGAATCCAGCAGACAGGAAGGAAATATTCCTGCTTCCAGTGACCTCTTGAATCATCTTTTTTTCATCCTGTCTGGGCAGAAATACAGAATAAGAAAATATTTAAAAACAATATTAATGTTAATGAATAGTTAATATGATATACTTACAGTAAGGTCTTATGGATGTTTGCCTGGCCTGCAGGGTTTCCCAATTTATTATATACTGAATGAAGAGATGTCAATCCCTTCAGACTATCACTGTAACATTCTCCACCAATGGCAAACCTTTAAAGAGCGGTCATCCTGCCAGTCAAATCACAGCTCTGACAACAATGTCATAGACAGTTAGTGTATTGTTCTAGGTTGTACAACTATTATTTCTTGATCAACATCTTGGGTTAAATTTATACATCTCATGTGAATAGAGTGGAAAATGTAACTAATACACAGAACTAATATCACCATATGTCACCAGCTGATTGATTACATTAAGAATTGCAAACATCTTTTGTATTACAAGTTTTCCAAAAATGTTTAATATTAAGATGAGGCATTATTAGGTTAAATATGCATTAATTTGCATGCATTTCCAGAATAGAGATCTGAATATCCACATTTCATTTTTTGATATATTAAAAGTTAAGTTTTTTTTAAACTTTTGTTGTTGTTGTTGCTTAAAGGGGGGGTGAAATGCTATTTCATGCATACTGAGTTTTTTACACTGTTAAAGAGTTGGACTCCCATGCTAAACATGGACAAAGTTTCAAAAATTAAGTTGTACGGTTTGTCACAAGTTTCGGAAAGTTTTTTTCGAGTGTGGCTCTGTGTGACGTTAGATGTAGCGGAATTTCCTTATATGGGTCCTAAGGGCACGTCTGCCGGAAGAGCGTGCGCTCCCGTGGGGCAGAGCACTGAGAGCAGAGGCATTCACTGATCAAAGCGAGAGCGTCGCGAAATGTCACAAAAGAAGTGTGTTTTTGGTTGCAAGGGCAAGACAACCCTGCACAGATTACCAAAAAAAAAAAACATTAAGGGACCAGTGGACAGAGTTTATTTTTTAATGGCATCGACGGAGTTGTGCAAGTGTTTTTGTTTGTTCCCTGCATTTCGAAGATGCTTGTTTTACAAACAAGGCCCAGTTTGACGCCGGATTTGCACATCGTTTATTTCTTAAGGATAATGCAGTCCCAAAGAAAAAGGTTCACGATCATGTGTTGGAACTGCATGCGGTGAGTAAAACTGCTTAAAATATCTCTACCTCCTTGTTAGTGCGTCTGCCTCCCATGCCGGAGACCCGGGTTATATCACCGCTCAGAGCGAGTGCGAGGAGTGTCAGGAAGGACCCGGTGAGAGAGGGGTCCGAAAAAAAATCAGCACAGACTATTTTTCTCTTAGAAATATAATAAAACTAAAGACTTTTTGGAGATATGAAGGATGCAGTACTACTCTATAGGTACTCAAGGTTAACAGGAGATTGGGTGAAAACGAGCATTTCCCCTTTAAATAAATTTTACAGTTATTTTCATTGTTATTTTAGGAATAAAATCTGGTGTAAAATAAGGCAAATTGTACATAAACAAAACCCTTTGTAAATCCATCAGAATATAGATAGGAATTAAATGCAAGTTCAATGCAAGTGAAGGCAAGATTTTTGATCATTGTTCAATGATCTGTTCATTTAACTTCCATTTATTCACCACCAGAGGTCATCCTCCACAACACAAACTCACACTACACAGTACAATCTGGACTACATTTCCCATGCCTTATTGCACCAATCACATTCACCTGATAACAATCACACTATGCACCTGAGACCAATCACACACACACACAATACAATCATCAGCAGTGTTCATTTTGACACGAAATTTTAATTTAGTTTTAGTCTTAGTCTTTTGACTATAATTCTTTTTAGTTTTAGTCAAGTTTTAGTCATCTGATTTGTTTTAATTTTAGTCTTATTTTAGTCGACTAAAATTGCTTGGTATTTTAGTCGACTAAAATAAGACTAAAATCAATAACAGATTTACTAGACAATTTTTTACAGCTGGTATAGGAAACAAACTTAACCAAAATATATAAAACACAAATTCAACTTTATTTCAACACAACTGTGTCTTTATTTCGATTCAAAAGCTTTTCTGCAGCAACAAACACTGTCATGATAATGTAAACAATAATTAGCTGCCAACTGACCATCAATAAAAGAAAAATAAAGTTAGGTCCAGGACCTTAAAGCTTACAGCTGAGCTGAACAATAAGTGCATACATTTAAAGTAAATATTTAATAAGTTGGGTGGATAAAAAAAGTAACAAGATTTTTATGGTATTCATTTGTCTAGCAATATTGTATGTTTTAAATACTACAATATTTCTAGATTAGTACGTATAATGATAGGATGTGAACATTCACGTTTCACATGACTAATATAGAAATATTTGTGATATTGTCAACAAGTAGAACATTATAAAATATACTAAACATTAGTATTAATCAAATGTATGTATCATAATATTACGTATTAGTATTGTGCTCTCATCTAACTTGAAGAAGGGGCTATTTTACAGTACTTTTCAGTTCGTAATATTTAATGCTACAACATCTACGTACTACAGTCTTCCAATTTTGCTTAGCACAATAAACAAAAGAACATTGTGAAATTACATTTGAGAAAATGTCCAGGTGGCTCGTCTGTAAATGACTTTTCAAATTGGTTGTGTTCTTGCCACGAATGAGCGCTCTGCGTGCTTTACACTTTGTTTTGTTTTGTTCGTCGTCAAATGTGAAGTGAGCTGTGGACATTTTGTCGCTCTTTTAGACATCACCTCTTCAAATGCCGACTTCCCGGGAGCTCATTTAAAAACTGAAAACCTTCGCTTCGCGTCTCAATAAGTCAGGCTCGGATTGGTTCTCTTCTCTCATGCAGTCTCGCCTGTTCCGTTTTGCCGGTTCTTTTGTTGATTCATTGCATCTCTCCCGTCTGCAGATTTGATATTCGTCACAGTCTATTTTCGTCTCGTCCTTTATTCGTTGACGATAATGTCAATCAATTTAGTCATAGTTTTAGTCTCCATCAGTGCCTTCTTTTTTAGTTTTCGTTTCGTTTTCGTCCGCAAAAATATATTTGTGACGAAAATAATGACGAAAATATTTAGTCAACGAAATTAACACTGATCATCAGACACGCTTTATAAGCATTGGACTTCCTCTCACATACGGCAGAGTATTGTTCTGCACATATCCCTCTCCTAGCGATAGTTGCAATACCAAGCCATTCCCTGTTTGTTTTTTATAGTTTTGTCTTAGTTTCTAGTTGTCATAGTCTTGCTTCAGTTTATAGTTTTCATAGTCTTGTTTCAGTTTATAGTTTTCATAATTCTGTTTCAGTTTATAGTTTTCATAATTCTGTTTCAGTTTATAGTTTTCATAGTCTTATTTCAGTTTATAGTTTTCGTAGCTTAGTCTTTTTCCTGCCTTACCCTGTTTCTCGTGTTCTGACTCTGGATTACCCCTCTTGCTTAGCCCTCTGGATATTGTTCGCTCATCGAAGATCCACTCTTGCCCTAGGAATGTTCTTTGTCTTGCCCACTATATAAATGTTTGCCAGTGTTTGACCCATGCCTGTTACTACAACGTCTCTGTGTAATAAAAGCTTGCACATGGATCCGCATGTCTCATGACTCGTCAGCCCTGTTAAACTTAGTGCATGAGAGAAAACACGTGACTTTCTGACTGGAAGACCTTAGGCACTAGGGGTCAGCAGTAACACATCCAAGCACCATCACACTAAACAACTGGAGCCCCCCAAGGATGTGTGTTAAGCCCCCCCCCCCCCCCCCCTTCACTCTGTTGACCCATGACTGCATACCATCACACAACTCTAACCTCTTTATTAAGTTTGTGGATGACAGGACTGTGGTGGGTCTTATTAGAAACAGACATGAGACAAAGTACAGGAGCGAGGTGGTGAAGTGACAACAATCTCTCTTTGAATGTGAAGAAGATGAAAGAGATTGTTGCTGACTTCAGGTGAGTGCACACTCAGCATGCTCCTCTGACCATCAAAGTTGCGACTCTGGAGAGAGTAAGCAGCACCAAGTTCCTGGGTCCATTTTAGAGGACATCTGGACCGACAACACCGCAGCACTGGCCAAGAAAGCAAAGCAGCGTCTCTACTTCCTCTGCTCAATTAAGAGCCAGAGGACCCTGGCCCCCATCATGTGCACCTTCTACACAGGCATCCTGACTAGCTGCATCACTGTGTGGTATGGCGCCTGCAACACATCCTGCCAGAAGACTCTTCAATGCATAGTGAGAGCAGCTGAGAAGATCGTTAGTGTTAGTCTACCCTTTTTTGGAACATTTATGGAACCCGTCTCACCTGTAGAGCACCCCCCCCCCCCCCATATTTTTCCCCAGTCAACACTGAACTCTGCTGCTCAGTCCCCAAAACCATAAACACCCCCCCCCCACACACACACACACAAGCACACACAAGCTAACACACTGGAACCTGCACCAGACACTTTGTACAGCACTGGTCTGCTCACTACCTCATTCAACAGTTGCTGAGCTTATTCAACCTCTGCTGTCAGTTTAAATAAAGAACTGCTCTCTGAAGATTTTTTACATTTTAATCAGACTGAATAAGCTCTTTTGCACTACAATCATTATATCTGCACTGTTTACTTCAGTGGTTTGCACACTGTCTGCCATGTGCCTTGTGTTGCTTTACTTATCTTTCTTTTTACCTTACCTATTTGTATAGTTGTACTTTATTTTATTTTATGTATTAAATGTTCTGTTGTTAGTGTTATCTGCATGCACCAAGGTTAAAAGTGCATGAAGTATCCAATGAAGCCTTTAACAGAATATACTGAAATAAATATATTAAGATATATATATCTCGACATGTAGTTTTGAATATTTCCTCTAGTCTGCAACATGTTATTAAAAGCCAAACAGCTCAAAATATCAAAATTAACCAATGCATAAAAAAGTTTGCCTGTTATGTTTTGCCTTCATCAACCAATGAGTATGCATAAGGTATTAGACTTATTTAAGATACTTTAAGATACTTTCTATCATTTCTTAATCTTGAAAGGCCTAGTTGCAATGCCTTCGTTATTATATGTTAGAAAAATGTAAGAAGCGAGACTTAATTGATGACTGTAACTACACAATTGAGTGTCCTTCTACCTTTACAGCAATTAAAAATATGTATTGTATAATATGGTTGGCACATTAAATCTATTGGCAAAATACAGCAAGTCACAATAGGCTTAACCCATCATCAAGGTGTGCGTTTCCCAAAACCATAGTTGCTAACTAACCAACTTTGTTGGTTCATACCTGTCAAGTTTTGGATTTGAAAATAAGGGAAATTTTCCAGCGCCCATTGCGAGCAGTCCCACCACCCCAACAAAGCTCCAGTATCCCTTACATTTTAAGACAGGTGTTATAGCCCAAATTAAAACACAAAAGGGTATATATGAAGAGCATTTATTTAAAGGCTTATTTGCATATTTTCTGTTAATTTAACATTGATGTCTTTACATTTACATTTTATTTTAATTCCACACATTCTTTTCATTTCATATTGCTTTTCTTTAACAGTTTTTCTTTTCATTTCACATAACTTTTCTTTTACTCTTTTAGTGAGTTGTTGTACCAATTTGTTGCAGACTTTGCATTCTTTAAAAAAAGTAAATTCGCTGTCCCATTTATCACGGTATTTACACATGGGTTTTGGTTTTTTGGCAGGTGTGCCTTCACTCTCTATTGTAGCATCCATCATCCGTCTCTGTTTTTTCTTTTGTTGTTGTTGTTTTTCCCACGTTATAACTCATGTCATCTGACCTCACACACCCCTCGCGACAGGCTACTACAGGTGGGAGTAATCGCGAGACTAGTGACAGAGCTCAGATTGGGAATGTTTTTTTTATTATTATTTTATTAATAACGCAGGTAAAAAAAAAAAAATACGGGAGATTTACGGGAAAATACTAATACGGGAGGACGGCGGGAAAGAAGGGTAAAATACGTGACTTTCCCGGCCAAAACGGGATACTTGACAGGTATGTGTTGGTTGCGATGCAATTTCCCATTGCCAACCAACTAAGTTGCTAACAGGTTAGCAACCATGGTTTTGGGAAACGCACCCCAGCACAACACTTGCTTTTGCCACTAGAGGGCAGACTAGAATCAGAATTTGTTTTCCCCCTAATCAAAGTGCTTCTTTTATTCTCAGTGTCCTTTTTAATAGTTTCTGTAGAAGTTTCTGTTAATTTTGCTTAACATACTATACTGTTGTCTGAGCTCTTTGGCATTGTGGGTCTCACAAGTGATTTGTAAACTTCCTTCATTTGCTATAAGCATATTTACACGTTGTTAATAAATGTATACACAATTTATGAGGTTCATATCTTTTTACCGAGAGATGTGAGACTAATATACAATCGCCTTTTACTCACCTTCATGTTATTTGTACATTGTATGAATGCCTTTTTTCCATTGAACACCATTCACTTCATTTTAATTTTTTGTTTTGTTGAAAATTAATGGCCATGTTAATATGACTTTTTGTTAAGTCAAATGGCTTTGGCACAATATGAACATTAGTAAATAATATTTATTTGTGTGTGAACAATCCTTATGTACACAAAATCACATCAGCACACATGGAAAGCCTTGTTGCACTTCAAACAAACATTTCACTCATTTAACAAAGTTAAGTACATTTATTCCTTTAGTTCAATTCATAATTGGCCATTCATTACAATACATTGCAACTGCATTACAATGCAAATTCTAAATTCTGTGACCTTATAAATATTTTGAGTGATTTCTTTAATCGCACGTGAGAAGGCTGAGATTATTTTCGACAACATCTGAACACACAGGTCAGTCAGTTCTGTCAAATTAACTATTTGTTTAATGCTCTTAACAGACTGTATAACCAACTGGATAGTCATAGTAAACAAAATTACAGATTCCTTAAAACAGTTCAATAAAATCAAACTGTTTTATTAACCCTTTGTATTTACCCTTTTGTTCTGTAGTAGCCTAGTGTTCACCTTTTTGCGTTTGTACAGATCTTTTATGGACTGCATGACCTCTTCTGTCTTTAGAGTGTATATGATGGGATTCAGCATTGGTGGTATTGTCTGTGTCAGGGAATTGTTAATTATCCGCGCATTTGGATGGATAAATGTTGCTAAAGCTGCAATATTAATACCTAAAAGCGGCACATAAAAAATTGCCACCAACATGAAATGTGACGTGCAGGTTTTCATTGCTTTGATCCGGTCAGCACCCTGAGCAATTTTAAGCAGAACTAAAGCAATGCAGAAATATGAAATGATTATCAGTATCAGTGGCATACAAACCAGGAGACCAAAGCAAATATTTGCCATGGTAATATTTATGCTATTATCATTACAAGCTAGTCTATAAATAGGGCCATGGTCACAAAAATAACTATTGACTACATTAGATCTACAAATAGAGAGTCTTGTGATTAAACTCACCATTGAAGAAATAAAAGTGACAGAAAAAATCCACATCACCCCTATGATCAGAAACATTGCTGGTTTGGTTACAATGACATGATACTGTAGAGGAAAACAAATAGCAACCAGTCTGTCATAAGCCAAAACAAGTAGTGTCAAAGACTGCAGATTCATGAAATGAAATACAAAAAACATATTTGCCAAACATGCATCATATGAAATGTCCTGGTGCTCGAATAAAAACATGTCTATGAGTTTTGGAATCAAAGCTGAGCTTCCACACAGATCAGAAAAGGCCAGATGGAAAACAGCAATGTATTTGGCTGTGTGAAGTCTGCGGGCCAAATAAATGATACACATGATAAATAAATTCCCTAAAACAGTCACAACATACACTAAAGACAAGAACACATAGTAATATTTTGCATGTGGGATATTAAAAAAGCCATTTATGAAAAATGTTGCAGGACGAGCAAAGGTCACATTTGCAGAGGAGTTTGACTGCGTGGAGCTCATGATACCTGTTGTCTGGCTTTTGTTTCACCTGCGATGAACAGTTATAGAAATACTTCAAATAAAAGAATATTCATATTAAAATGATTTCATTAATTTGCAGTATAATCAGTAGTAAGAAACAGAGAAAACGCGTGGTTTATATTCTACCTTCTCCAAAGCTGCCACCATCTCATTAATTTACCAGCCATCAGACAAATTTATAGTAGATCATTCTCTTGAGCTTTGGACTTTAGTCCACAGATCATCCCTTCTCCCTGCAGAGTTGAAAAAAAATGGGTAGGAGCAAATTTAGCATGTGACATCATAAATGTATTGCTAAATAGGAATACTGTACAAACATAATGATAAATACATTACAAAAAGTATAAAGAGAGATGACTTTTGAAATTACTATACTCCAAAATAATAAGTTTATGAAGTTGACCCTTTGTGCATTCTTCTGTTTATAATCAAAAGTGATGCTGTCCACAAAGCATCCGATTTTTTAAGTTTTGATGGTGTAACAATACTACACCGAAATAATACTGAAGTTCTGTATGGTAATTTTCTTGTTGTGCATGCCACAAGAGCCAGTCGACGACATCGATCATCATCCATATTTGTTTTTCGTTTGATCATGCAAGTTTATGTGACATGTTGTGTTTGTGGAATTGACACTGTGAAATCGCTACTACAATTGTCAGATCACACGTCTGTCTGTCTGGCGGAATTGTCTAGTCTAGTGTGTGCATTTGGAGAATTATAATGTTAAAAATTGGTTGAAACTATTCTTATATCTGTGGTCTCCTATGGTTTTAAAATCGGTTCAATTTTTAATTTAATCGTCTATTGTGACCCAGGCATTAACAGCGCTTTTATCCGAAGTGACTTACAAGTAGGGGTGCGCGATAAATATCGTCCGATAATTAATGTGCATCTCATCAGTAAAGCGGGTTATCTAATCAGCGGGAAATTCCATCAGGTGTGCGATTTCACATAGAGCAGCTATTACTACACAGAGCCGTTGTAAACTGACGATTTTTATCGCGCACCCCTACTTCCAAGCTTAAGCAATTCATCACAGCACACAGTAGGCCTATTTATGTTACAGGGCGAACAAGACGTGAAGCAAGTTAATCCATTTGCATGCTTTTATAAATAGACGTGGTCATAACAGGCATGGGTCAAACAATGGCAAAGAGGTATATTGAGGGCAAGACACAAGAGTAGTCCAGTAAACGGGCATGGTCAATCTCCGACGAACAATGTCCAAACAAGAAACACAAGCAATGGTCCAGGTGAGGTGTAAACAGTATCCAAACAGGGCAAGAAGAGAAGGGCAATCCAAAGACAGGCAAGATATCCAAAACTACATCTAGATTAAACAGGCTAAACAGACAAAGACTATTAACTCTGTAACATTACTAGACTAGCGATATGTCCAAACAATACTCAGCAGTTTGAGAAGGATCTGTGTGTGTGTGAGACTGGTTACAGGTGTGTGCAATCAGAGCAGTGAAGGATGGGAAATGTAGTCCAGAGTGACATGCAACACTCTGTGTAAGGTGAAAGTCAATATAATAGGAGCGCAACCTCTGGTGGTAAGCGGTAAAATCCATGGACATGATTCGTGACAATTTGCAGGATATAATTTCAAGTTTATTAGATTAGGAGACATAGCTAAGCAGAAGAGAAATGCAAAGAAGAGAACTACGTTTTTGTTTATTTATTTATTTGAATGAAATGAGAGGGAAGTGTGATATGACAAACATTAAAATATTGCCATTTCATTCATGTTGATAGTACAAAGGATCTAAGATGAATTTTCTGTACTTTTACAAATGCTAGTAGGGAACATTTAATGTTTTTTATATGTAAGATATCCCATTGTTTATTGTGCAGATCAAACAAAAATGTGTTGCTGAGCACTTGTGTACTAGGCTTGTTTAAATTGTTTATTTTTTGTCATTCTGACTGCATTCATTTTATTGAATAAACACTTAAAAGTTTAAAGTTGAACAAATTTAGATCCTCATAGAATGCCCCAAAATGTTTCAAATGGCACAGAATGGTGGGAATAACTCACTGTGTAACACACGCCTTATTGCGTTTGTACAGTTCTTTTATGGACTGCATGACCTCTTCTGTTTCAAAAGTTACAAAATCAGTATTACTATCGCAAAACAATGGTTTGTCAAGTTGTGTTTTTTCTGCTTTATTCTTTTTTGTAAAAACAGTTATGGATTGAACAGAAGATACAGGATTCATCTTTCAGAGTTGAACATTTATGTTTAAATGCCATATAAGGATTAAGTTCACTGAAGCACATGCCTGCATTACATGGTCTGGAATCACTCAAGAAAAAAAAGAATAACCCTGCAAAAGAAAGACGTACCTGCTAATATGTCATATTACAGAATGGTGGGAATAAATAAATTCTAAGTTAAAAAAATGGACAAAGACAAATAAGTATTTTGAAAACCTTTTGACATTCACGAAAAAAAAACTGTAACAAAGGATTTTTATACCAGCATGTCTGTTTTATACAAGATAAAAGATGGACAAAGTCTCATTCAAACAGACAATGAAAGCAATCCAACTGTAAAATAAGTTAAATATAGTATTAACAACTTTGTAAATAAGTCATTTTAGATCACTTAAAATTTTTCACATTGAATTTCATAGATTTTTCACCAATTGTATTCACCTGACTGCGTTTGTACAGTTCTTTTATGGACTGCATGACCTCCTCTGTCTTTAGAGTGTATATGATGGGATTCAGCATAGGTGGAATTATCTGGGTCAGAGAATTGTTAATTATCCGAGTATTTGGATGGATAGGTGTTGTGGCAGAGGCAATGTTATTACTTAAAATTGGCAGATAAAAAATTGCCACCAATATGAGATGTGAGGTGCATGTTTTTATAGCTTTGATCCGATCAACACCATGAGCAATCTTAAGCAGAGCCAGAGCAATGCAGAAATATGAAATGAAGATCAGTATTGGAGGTATGCAAATCAGAAGACCAAAGCAAAGTTTCCCCATCACAATATGCACAAAATTATCATTACAGGCTAGTCTATAGATAGGGGCAAAATCACAGTAATAAGTATCAATTACATTAGATCTACAAAAAGAGATTCTATTGACCAAATTTGCAAGTACAGAAAAAAAGGTCACAGAAAAACTCCACATCACCCCTATGATCAGAAACATGGCTGGTTTGGTTACAATGGCATGATATCGTAGAGGAAAACAAATAGCAACTAGTCTGTCATAAGCCAAGACAATTAGTGTCAAAGACTGCAGATTCATGAAATGAAGTACAAAAAACATATTTGCCAAACATGCTTCATATAAAATTTCCTGGTGCTCAAATAAAAACACATCTATGATTTTTGGAATCAAAGCTGAGCTTCCACACAGATCAGAAAAAGCCAGATGGAAAACAGCAATGTATTTGGCTGTGTGAAGTCTGCGGGCCAAATAAATGATACACATGATAAATGAATTCCCTAAAACAGTCACAACATACACTAAAGACAAGAACACATAGTAGTATTTTGCAAGTGGAATATTAACAAAGCCATTTAAGAAAAAATTTGCAGGACGAACAAAAGACACATTTGCAGAGGAGTTTGACTGCATGGAGCTCATGATAACTGCTGTCGGGATTTTTTGTATCACCTGTGATAAAGAACTGTTATAGAAATACACTCAATAAAAGAGAATATTCAAATAATGATTTCATTTCTAGTCACAGTGAATGCCCTGCTCTAATATGATAGATGCTAAAATAATAGTACAACAATTGAGTCACTACAGTTAAATCAATAGATACAAACAGCAGAAACACATGGTTTATACTCTACCTTCTCCAATACAGCCACACAATCATTATTCTGCCAACTATATTTAACATATTTATATTGGATCGTTCTCCTGCACTTGGGACTTCAGTTCATGGATCAGCCCTTCTCCCTACAGACTTCAGGGGGGAAAAAAGGTAGGAGTAAATCTTTACAAACTATGATTGAGAAAAAATATACAAGATAGCAAAAACATTTCTCTAAAAGCTTTTTAAAGTTAAGATAATGTGTTTACCCATGATAACAAGAGACTAATATTATTGTCTGAAATATTAATATCAACCACAAGTCCCAATTTAAAAAGTTGTGATTAATTTACAAAGTAAAGTAATATACAGGCATATATATATATATATAATCCTATTACTAAAAATAAATAATGGCATAAATATGTTTGATTCGTTATCTTCCAGTTATTCCATCGGATTTGAAAAAAAAAAGCAGATGAACAAACAGAATTGTTTTCTTTTTGTCTGTTTTCTTTCCCCATGTTACGGTTTTGTTTTGGGTTTCTTTTCTGTTCTAGTTTTCTTCTCTTTTATAGGTTACCAGATAAGGATCTACAGTAAACCTGTCACCAATTTGGGACTCTAGTTAAGGTGTTTGGCCTTTGTTGGAAGGGGAGCTCTTGTCCTTACCCTGCAGTTGTGCTCCAAACCTTGACCTGCACTTTGTTAATTGTTTGTATCTTTATTGCTGTTCATTTATCACCTTTGGCATTTAGATGTAACAATTGGGCGCTCGTCCAAGATTTTTGTTATAGCGTGGGAGGTCCAGCTTCTAGGAAAATACATTTGTATGTTTGATATATTTGCGCTAGCGCCTGTTTAATATGAAGGTGGAGTGTATTTTAACTTGGTATTTGATTCATCAGTGTGCTAGCACTAGCAAACAGCAGTTTGGTTTGTTATTGGGAATTGTTTAAGAGTTTTTCGGCATTTTAAAAAACTGTGGATTGTTGGCATTTTTGTGCTGTATTAATTGGTATTGGTTTGTTTGAACTCAGAGGGAGTGTCAGCCACATTAAAAAAGTTAACAGCTTAAGTCATTTGTGGATTAATGCGTATTGGAGACGCGAACAGTTTAAAACGATTCAGATCGATTTGGTGAACTGGTTCAAAAAGATCCGGTTACATTGAATGATTCATTCGCGAACCAGATATGACAAACTGCTTAGTTTTGAACTCTCTCACAAAAGACACAGAAGAGAAGACAATGCTAAATAAAGTCGTAATTTTTGCTATTTTTGGACCAAAATGTATTTTTGATGCTTCAAAATATTCTAACTGACCCTCTGATGTCACATGGACTACTTTGATTATGTTTTTCTTACCTTTCTGGACATGGACAGTATACCGTACACACAGTTTCAATGGAGGGACTGAGAGCTCTCAGACTAAATATAAAATATCTTAAACTGTGTTCCGAAGATAAATGGAGGTCTCACTGGTTTGGAACGACATGAGGATGAATTATTAATGACATAATTTAGATTTTTGGGTGAACTGTCCCTTTAAGTCCCAACCTACGCCTACTCTTGTTGTTTCATCTGTTCAGACAGATAATGATTCTGACAGTAATCATGATAGTTTACAGAAGTTGGAAGGACCAGTGGTACTTTGTAATGAAGATATAGGTTATGCTCCTATCATTTAAGATGGCCATGTGTCACTGCTTGGAAGTACTGATGACGTTCCTATTAAGGTTCTTCGAGACACTGGTGCATCTGAATCATTCATTTTAGAATCTGTTTTGCCTTTTTCCAGTATCCAGAGGTATTCGTTTCACGTGCACTCATGCGTGCAATGAGTAAAAAAACAACTGATGAAGAAACTCAATGATAAGGACCTTGTGAATTCACAGAGGGTAGTTCCTGGTCTCCATGTTTTGCTTTCTGTTCTCATCAGGTCTGGGTTTCTGCTCAGAGACAGGATCCATCTTTGAAGTTCCTTTTTGATACCATTTTGTCTCCAGAGTTTGAGAGTTCAGTTAATGGGTACTTCCTTGAAAATTAGGTTCGCGGAAGTGGACTTTTAACACAAAGGACTGAACCAGTCATAAAGGTAGTTGTGCCTGTACCTTTGTAAAATACTGTCTTAGGGGCCGTTCACATATCGCGCCTAAAAACACGTGGAAAACGCTAGGCGTGCCGCTTTCTCCTTCTTTCCAAAGCGCTCGGGCAGTTGCGCTCCCGAGGCGTCTGCCGTTGCTAAGCAACCATGACCTGCTCTTTCCATGAAGACGCGGAAATGTCAACAAAGGATAAATGGATTTGCAGCACTAAAAATTGCTTGTAGTAGCTCTTCCTTCCTTCGGTTCTCTTTCTAGCATGCACGCGTTTTCCGCGTGGCTCGAAATAGAACCAACGCCTATTTTTCACGCGACACGCAAGTTTGTTGGAAGCGGTTCCAGGCAAAATAGAATGGGAAATATGTTTATATGTCATTTTGTACACAAATACATATTAATTCATGACACTTTGATGTTTGAAAGTCTATAGGTAGACATCAATTCAGATATAAATGTAATTAAAAAAATAAATTAATAATTATTGATTTTCAAATATTGCACCTGTCAAACATAGTCTATTTTGCCGTCAATGCTGTTGATGGTGTCCTTTATCAGTAGGCTTTATATTTATGCTCAACGTGAAGTATAGATATTGTTGTCGTGAAGACAAGATCCTGGTCTGTCGGCGGTCTCCCTCTATGTCACCTACAGTAGCAGCAGCAACCAGCGCCGCGTCAGGCACGATTCTGGTGAGGCAGGCCTAAAAACTGGGATTGGTAATGCTGCACTGTAATCATAGTTATTTATTATATTTTTCATTATATTTTATTATATGTTATTGGTTTGAGACAGAGTATATTATTTAGTGGAGAACTTTGCAGCAGTATTGTATTTCTTATTCTTTTTTATTTTATATATATTTTATTAAAAAGTATTTTTTACGTGTATAGTAATAAACAACCTGCAGTTTAATGTTTGCATTTCTTTCCCTTACTGTACCGAAAATGAACTGAACCGTGACTTTAAGGGTGTACTCACACTGCCAGTTTGAACCGTGCCCGAGTGCGTTTGACCACCAAAGCGCGGTTCGTTTGACTAGTGTGAGTGCTTCGAACCGTGCCGGGGCGCGGCTCGATTGGCCGGCCCGGGCCCGCTTGGAAGAGGTGGGCCAAGGCACGGTTCAGTTGGACTCGGGCGCGGTTCGCATGCAGTGTGAGCGCTAACCGTGCCGGAGCACGGAAAAGGACGCGTTGCGTCACGGTTTTGCGACACTCCAAAACCAACATGGCAGGGAAAGGGTCGCTTTGGTCTACGGCAGAGGTGCAAAACGCATAAAAACGAAAAACTGCAAAGTCCTTGCAAACATCCTCATACGAGCAGCACGATTACGTGAAAATTTTCGCGCCACTAAGGTGACACATCTGTTTAACAACAGTCTGTGGACCAAACAACACAAAATTATCCACAAAGAAAACAGAGCGATGCACTCCATTGTGTTCAGAGAGCGCCGCTCTTCCTGTTTATCCCGAAACCGTCACACCATAATGACGTAAGCTTGCTCCGGCACGAATGCTGAAACCCTATATGTGAGTGCAGGCCAGAGGGGGAGTGGGGAGGGGGGACAATCGTACTTGGGCCCGGTTCATGGCAACCGTGCCTAGTGTGAGTACACCCTAAAACCGAGGTACGTACCGAACCATGATTTTTGTGTACCGTTACACCCCTGGTCTACAGACAACTGTCAAAAGTTACAAAATCAATATTACTATTGTAAAACAATGTTTTGTTAAGTTGTGTTTTTTTGTCAAAACAATTATGGACTGAACCGAAGATAAAGGATTCTTCTTTCAGATTTTAACGTCTATGTTTTTTAATGTCATATGAGGATTAAGTTCACTGAAGTACATGCCTACATTACATGGTCTGGAATCACCCTGCAAAAGAAAGGCAAACCTGCTGATATGTCATATTACAGAATGGTTGGAATAAATAAATTATAAGTAAAAAACTGCAAACATATCACAAAGAACTCTTTGGAAAAGCTTTTGACATACAAGGAAAAAAACTGTAACAAATTATTTTTATACTAGCATGACTGATTTATACAAGATGGACAAAGTCTCATTCAAACAGATAATGTTCACAAGTCAGTTTTGATCACTTTCAATTTCTCACACTGAATTTCATAATTTTTTCACTAATTGTATTCACCTTACTGCGTTTGTACAGTTCTTTTATGGACTGCATGACCTCCTCTGTCTTTAGAGTGTATATGATGGGATTCAGCATAGGTGGAATTATCTGGGTCAGAGAATTGTTAATTATCCGGGCATTTGGATGGATAGGTGTTGTGGCAGCGGCAATGTTATTACTTAGAATTGGGAGATAAAAAACTGCCACCAATATGAGATGTGAGGTGCAGGTTTTTATAGCTTTTATCCGATCAACACCATGAGCAATCTTAAGCAAAGCCAGAGCAATGCAGAAATATGAAATGATGATCAGTATTGGAGGCAAGCAAATCAGGAAACCAAAGCAAATTTTTCCCATCAGCAAATTTAGGGAATTATCATTACAAGCTAGTCTACAAACAGGGCCATAATCACAAAAATAACTATTAACCACATTAGAACTACAAATAGAAAGTCTATTGAGCAGACCTACATGTACAGAAAAATATGCCATAGACAAAATCCACATCACCCCTATGATTAAAAACATTGCTGGTTTGGTTACAATGGCATGATAATGTAGGGGAAAACAAATAGCAATTAGTCTGTCATAAGACAAAACAAGTAGTGTCAAAGACTGCAGATTCATGAAATGATATACAAAAAACATACTCACAAAGCACACTTCATATGAAACATCATGGTGCCCAAACAAAAATGTGTCAATGATTTTTGGAACCAAAGCTGAGCTTCCACACAGATCAGAAAAGGCAAGATGGAAAACGGCAATGTATTTGGCTGTGTGAAGTCTGCGGGCCAAATATATGATACACATGATAAATGAATTCCCTAAAACAGTCACAACATACACTAAAGACAAGAACACATAGAAGTATTTTGCATGTGGAATATTAGAAAAGCCATTGAGGAAAAACGTTGCAGGACGAACAAAGGTCACATTTGCAGAGGAGTCTGACTGCATGGAGCTCATGACAACTGCTGTGTGGTTTTCTGTGTCACCTGTGATTCAATCCATTCAAAAACATAGAATGTTCAAGTAATCATTTAATGTAAAGTAATCCAGTCACAGAGCATTAATGAAAATTTATTAATTTTCTTTGAAATAATTTGATAAGAGGCAGTAAAAGCATTACAGAGAAACAGAGCAGAGGAAACATGGTTTATACTCGACCTTCTCCAAAGGTGCTCCCATCTTACTATTTTACCAGCCATCAGATAAATATATATTAGATCATTCACTTACACATGGGACTTTAGTTCATCATCAACCGTTTTCCCTACAGATTTGAAGAAAAGAAATGCAGGAATAATGCTATAGAACTGTTTAGTTACTCTTAAGCTGTATAAAGAGTTACTTGTGAAATTATGCCCTCAAAAATACAGGTAATATATTGGGCCTGACTTGTATGTAGCACACAAAGCCATTTAAATATTTAAGTAAAAAGCACTTAAAATTCTACTTCTAAAAGATAAAGACAATTAAAATAGTTCTTAAAGCTTTTCTAATTTTTGTTTCCCTTTCCCCCTTAAGAAAAATAAACGGGAGAGGACAAATATATATATTATGCAATATTTGCATTTCTGTGAGGCTTTTATCACTGGCTATTGACAATGCTTTCCCTAATGTAAAAGTCATATCCATGAGGAAATCCTTTTATGTCAGATACAAGTCACTACTGAGCAATATTGAGTAGCTTATGCATGAACATGTATATGTTCTACATGTCTAAAGTATAGGCCTGTAGAAAGAATAAACTAACTGATTTTGCTTAACAACTTAAATTTAGGGCTGGGTATCGATTCAGATGTCCTGATTCAATTCGATTTAGATTCACAAGCTCTCAGTTCGATTCATTTCTCAATTTTTTTATTTTAATTTTTATAATTATATTCAGTGAATATAATTTTAATACAAATGCTATCGAGTTTCAAAAAAAATTACAGTAAACATCAGTTAACAAATGGTGAATTTATACAAAGAAATAAAGATTTATTAATATTTATTGGTAGTAGTAGCAGCATTGTTGTTACATTGAGTCTTAAGACTGCTAAATAGTAATATATTTTTGACAGTTTCTTCACGTTTTTTTGATAGGTTGCTGTGAGGAACTTGCAGCTGCTGTACAGTATTTGATATTTTGGTAGTTTTGTCAAATCAAACAATAAACTGCTAATGAAGTGACTCTCACAGCAGCTAGGGATGAAATTTGTGTATGCTATTCATATCATCATAGTCAGACAACAGAGGTTGATGGCGAGCATCATCCGCGCTTGTGTTAACAAAACAGTGGTTGCAACATCCACCATTCATTGTGTAAATTATGGCGCCTTTACGCGTGATGTCAAAAACTTCCACAGATTTGTGGTATTACTATAGAATTTGACCTGAGCATTGCAAATTACACTTTGTTCTTAGTTCTTGTCAACAGTATCTCCGCCATGATAAGACCTGAATAAGTGACAGGCTTTCTAACATAACATTGCACAAGGGAAATAAGAGGGTGACATCTAGTGGAGAAGACTAGTTAAAAGATTAACATTAATCTGATCTTCTTTTAAATGTTTGCTGAAATAAATAGCGGAAAATATCGATTCAAGGCTTTTGAGAATGAATATCGAATTTACGTAATTTGAAATATGGATATGATGAAACATTGGTCTATTTAATAAAACTTATTTAAACTTACTTAAAAGAAACTTATTGTGCATGTCTCATTCAAATCCCTGGTGATAGATATGTGTGACGAGTGGGGCGGGGCCGAGAGACGAGGCAACAAGGAGTGAGGCCAGGTGTAGTGATTGGAGATGAGCTACACCTGCAACCCACCACCTGTCTCGAGTCCCACGTAGGAGACGGAAGGATATAAAACTGGAGCGACGACCGTGAAGGACGAGAGAGGACCAGGCCTGGGCCTTATTTTATGTTTTGGTTTTTATTTGAGCGCACCAGTCGTCCGTGAGTGGCTGGTGCGCTGTTTTGTGTTTATTTTGAATTATTAAAATGTTATTTGATTGTCCGCCGGTTCCCGCCTCCTTCTTCCCGATGATTAGGAAGTTTATCATTACAATATGCATGTGCATAATGTCTGCAACTCACCCGTTAGGATCCTTAGACAGTTGGTTGAATTAGACTCATATTCCCTTGTGAGTCTTGCATTATTAACCCCAAATTATTATTTGATTCAATTTGATTTGTGAACTGGCTTGATCGATTACTTCTAAAAAAAACGTCTTAAAAAAACTATTCGTTCAAGAATCTGAAATCACATTGTCTTGGTTTTGCACTGATAAATGGTTCCAAAAGGTGGCAACACAGACCCTCTCAAAAACGAAACATCTCTGGTGATGCAGAGTACCCTGTGGACATTGGGGAATGCCGCCAGCAGAACCATTGTCTTGAATGGTTTGAAAATCTCCAATCCTATTGGTCCACCTAGCCCATGACATCACGGATGGGTAGTATAAAAAAGCACCTGCTGAATGTGTCACCAACTGTTAAGTCACTTTTATTTATATAGCGCTTTTAATAATACAGATTTTGTCAAAGCAACAGTACAGCATTAATTAGGAAAACGGTGTGTCAATAATGCGAACACTTATTTTTCGGTTAAAGCCAGTTCAACATTGAATTCAATGATGTCATAATCCAGCTCAGATCAGTTAATAGTATCTATGCAATCAAGTCAACGATATTGCTGGAAATGAAGTGTCCCCAGCTAAGCAAGCCAGAGGCGACAGCAGCAAGGAACCAAAACTCCATCGGTGACAGAATGGAGAAAAAACCGTGGTAGATACCAGGTTTAGTCAGGGGGCCAGTTCTCCTCTGGGACCGAGGACTGTTGTCTGAAGGAGACTTGAAACAGGCAAGCAGAAAATATGGCGAGGGGGACGCAGGGAACCATGGTTACATGTGTAACCCGAGATGTTCCCCTTCAGGAAGCAGACAGACTGGCTAACCGACTGTCTGCTAGCTGCCTCATATCACAGAGGTCAGTAAATTCTCAGCACATAGAGACTCTTTCACCTAGATATTAGACTATAGAGACTGTGTCTGTTCACCGAACTAGAAAATACAAAAAACGTCCAGACCAATTTAAGAGTAATAATTTAATTGCGGTTCAACAAATAAAAAAACAGATGCAATATGGATAAACACATGATAACACATTCGGCCACTATAGTGGGTTCATGGGACAAGGGGCATGACTAGGGACCGGTCAGGGGGGTCAACAGGACATTTGGCCACTATAGTGGGCAATCGGATAAATAGTGGGTCTGTCGGATGGGGCGTGGCTTGTGATTGATCAGCGGGGTTCGACAGGAGATTTGGCCACTATAGTGGGTAATTGGACAAATAGTGAGTTAGTGGGACGAGGTGAGTGGCGCCAAACTGAGGATGAAGGCGGCATTACTTCTGGGGGTCTCGGATAATCGGAGGGCTCCTGTCAGGCCCCTGGGGGGGTTAGGCCCCCCCGACCCTACACAGGTCATTAACATGATGATATGATGGTTTGTAGTACTTGCGTTCCACGATGGTACAATGTTGCCAGAGGGCAACAGCTGAATAATAAATAAATAAATATGTTTTTTCAAGTTTTTAATTAAAGAAATTGATATTTTAAATAAATATATAATTTTTTTCTTCATGAAAACGGTTTCAATTTATCCATAGTGGTACAATGTTGCCTTGAGGCAACAAACTTTTAATTAACTAAAAAAATAATGATAATGTATATTGATATGTAGTAGTAGCCCTTTATTGTCACTAGTCACAAGTACCAGCGAAATTAGCCATCAACCTGTCCATAAATACACAACATACATAAAATGGGGTAGACAGAACAGGAAGACAGGGAATTGAGGAAGAAATACAGCATAACATTAGGGAAATGAAGAGAAAAAAAAACAACACGCATACTATGCTCTTTTTGGGAGTACAGTATGGGAATATGAAAAAACACCTCAGCAACAAAAGCACATACACCATAAACACACGACTTTGCAACTGGGGACGGAAATTGGGGGGGTCGAGGTAATCCAGTGCAGGCAGCAGCCATCCTACCCTGCAGCTAGAAAGTCTGGTCTTGACAGACTGGCGGTACAAAGCGGTGAAGGCGAGGGATGGGGGTGGGGAGGTGAGTGCATATCTGTATATGTGTAAGAGTTTGTGTATTTGTAGGCCTGTAGAGTTGCGATTCTCTCTTGATGCCTCAGTCCGCAGATTATACAGCGTCACAGCAAGTTGACAGAGTCAACAACAATCAGCAGGTGTCTTGTGGGAAATGGGTTGAGGAACGCAGAGCGTCTCGTTGCCATGCTTTCCAAGGGGAAAATTTGTTTTCCAGCCAAGGCCAAGCTGGGAGTGGAGCCGAAAGAAGATAAGATCCCAGTTGTTTTGGTCTAGTAGCTGCATTCCAATTTAACGGTCACTATGATTGTCTTTTTTGGTCTCCAAATCCTCCAATTTCCTTTCCAAAGCCGTGAGCTTCACCGTGATGTTATCCATATTGCGGTTAAAAGTCTCAGTCTCAATGCTGACAGCTCTGCCCACTGCTTCAATCATGACGGGCAGCCTTGTGAGGCTTTGGACTGCTGTTCCAGTCTTCTGAATTTCCCGATAACCCAGGGCAAAGCCTAATCCAATCAGCAGAAGACCTGTTATCATGGTTCCGAATAGGTAGATGTCTTCAATGTCGTCCACGGAAAGAGCCGCCAGACACATGACCCGCCAATTCGCCCACGCATCCATCGTGTAGCCAGCTGCAAACGTTCCAGCAGGGCAGTCAGGTTCCCCCGAACCCAAGCTCCTCGTCGAGAAGATGGTGTCGATTGCGTTGAGAGACCAATTTATCAAATCCATGTTTCAGTTTAGGAAAGCAGAGCAGAGAGAGTCTCTCAAAGTAGACTAGACAAGAGACAGGCGAAGCAGGCAAGGCAGGGGAGGAGAGGAAAGAAATGCGACCGCCTCCATTGAGAGCTAAAGCTTTTTGTTATAGTGTCCATTTTTAAGCAGGAAAAACATAACAAACAATTATTTCCTCATTGATATCATATTGCGTACTATAGAGGGTTAATGGCTGCAGGACCGGATGGCTGTTTGCCTGCGCTGGATTACCTCGACCCCCCCAATTTCCGTCCCCAGTTGCAAAGTTGTGTGTTTATGGTGTATTTATTATGTGCTTTTGTGCTGAGGTGTTTTTCCTGTTCCCATACTGTGCTCCCAAAAGGAGCATAGTCTGGGTGTTGGTTTTCTTCTTCTCACTTCCCTAATGTTATGCTGTTTTTCTTCCTCAATTCCCTGTCTTCCTGTCCTGTCTACCCCTTTGTCATATTGTATGTATGTTGTGTATGTATGGACAGGTTGATGGCTAATTTCGCGGGTACCTGTGACAATAAAGGGCTACTACTACTAATACTACTAATTTGTTTAGTTTTGAGCTGAAATTTAGTTTATTTTTTATGTATATTTTTGTCTTTATTATTTAGTTATTTTCTGCATTGTGTTGACAAACTTTTGCCCCAGGGGAAAGCGGGACAGGTAGTATGTCACGTGATGTTCATTTTGCAACACCCAGTGACTTTAATGTATAGACACATTATTTAGGAATGAGCGCCACTTTTGTATGTTTTTGTTTTGTTAGGTAGAATAGACAAGTTATTGTGTGAAACACACTGAAGACTTTTTTTTCTTATTTTTTTTTTATTAGTAAGGTTAGAGGTTGAATTTGAGTTAGACTGGCTTTGTTTAGTTCTTTTCTTTTCTTTGGTGCCACTTGTGTCCCTCTCCCCGATTTATACCGGTTTTCTTTATTATTATTTAATTTGTGTAAAATTGTATAATTTCTTTCTTGTTGTTTTGTTACCTTATACACTATCTTTACTATTGATGTCACGCAATAAACTAGGTTTATTGGCAGGTTTGTGCGGCATTTGTCTTTTGCTACCATCATCGGCATGTACAAATGATCACAATCTCAATGTTGTCTCTCCTAACCCTGGATCAAAATTAGGAAGTTGTAACAAGAGGGACCGCCAACTTGAAAACAGCCAGAGACATGGCGAGCCAGCCCACACCTAAAACCATCCAGCTTAACAAAGGAAGGGACATTCCCCATAATCAAGCTGGGAATACAGCTGTCCTCAATCAACTGTTCCAAAAGTAACGGGACATCCAAGTGAAAAACCCTAACAAAGGGGGGAAGCCCTACAGTATACTTGGCATGCACCCACAATGGCCACTAATGTTTTCAAGCATTGGCAGCAGAAACTAAGTGAGGCGTGGCATAACAGCTGTCTCAAGTTTTAATACTCTGAAAACAATATATGTCACTGAAAGACCCTGGGAGATAAGCTCACAAGCATCTCTCCACAGAGCATTTAAATATATCCATACCCAGAGAGACTCAAAAAATGTATATTCATATTAGAGAGTAGTGAAGTGAACCCCTCGTCATATTTAAGCTGTATTATGCAGTGTAAGCTGCGTTTGCCTAGGAAGATAAAACTAGCAGTTTATAAAATTAAACATTGATAGTTTATCAAAGGGTTTGCAAAAATTTGCAAAAAAAGACAGTGGTGCAGGATGTGCGATATAAATTGTCTGTGTTAGTATCGTAATTGTTGTTTTAATGATATGCTATTTGACATTATCAGTATTTTGCCAAAAACCAAACAAAACACTCCTAAAGAGTGCTTTGAAGTCTAGTAGTTTAGACTAGTGGACCCGCGCATTAAGACTGTGTTTTTTCACTGTGTGATTCAGTCTATTATAATGCATTTAGAATGATCACAAATAATATCAATATCAAAGGAAGAGTGCTGTTTTTCTCCACAAATCAGCATGATTTTACATACTGTATAGATTTCTTTTCAAACAGTTCAATAAAAACAAAGTTAATTTACAAACTTGCATTTTAGACACCATATCGCCTGTTTTTGCTCTACTTCAACAACAAAAATAAATCCAAACACACCCACCATTGCACAGTTTTCTGCTCTGAGCAACATTACGAATTTTCGTTCCTGAATGAATCAACAGTTTAAATGATTCAATCGCAATGACTCACTTTTTAACCGTGACTTGCTGACATCTACCGGCAGTTTTCATTTTCACATGTAAAGTATCTTAGTATCTTAAATATATATACAATTTCAAATGAGTATTCAACATTTAATGTGTCATTTATCAAACCATTATTTCTGCATTTGTAACTGCAGGTTAAATTCATGCCCTGCATTAAACAGTGTTTAATCTAAATGCCACTTTAAATGAAGCTTCTGTGTTTTCCTCTGCATTGAGTTTAGTTCACTGAAGCACATGCTTATATGGCTGTGGATCATCCATGGTATGGGAGGGGGGCTAATTTGTCATACAGCAGCACAGAATGGTAAGAATTACTGACTACATAAAACAACCTACACAATCCATATGGAACAAAAAAAAAAACTAATGTATTATCCAAAGATTTTCTCATTTTGACTTACTGTTAGCTTAGAAATGTTAAATAGAAAGGTGAATACTACATAAAAAATATATAATATGAAAATTAGTGTTGAAAATAATCACAAATCAGCTTACTAGATTCCTAGGTTTTAAACATATTTGCTTGTTTAGAACTACAGACAAAAGGAGACTGAGAAGCAATGAAATTAACCTAGTCATTTTTAATTACCTCTACTGCATTTTATTCTTCTATCTGTTGTTGTGTTCACTTTGCTGCGTTTGTACAGATCTTTTATGGACTGCATGACCTCCTCTGTCTTTAGAGTGTATATGATGGGATTCAGCATTGGTGGTATTGTTTGTGTCAGGGAATTGTTAATTATCCGGGCATTTGGATGTAAAGGTGTTATTATAGATGCAATGTTATTACTTAAAATTGGGATATAAAAAATTGCCACCAATATGAGATGTGAGGTGCAGGTTTTTATGGCTTTGATCCGGTCAACACCATGGGGAATATTAAACAAAACCAGAGCAATGCAGAAATATGAGATGAAGATCAATATCAGTGGCGTAAAAATCAGTAGACTATAGCAAATTTTACCCAACAAAATATTTACAGAATTATCATTACAAGCTATTCTATAGATAGGCCCATAATCACAAAAATAACTATCAAGCACATTAGATCCACAAAAAGAGAGTCTATTCACAGAACCTACAAGTACAGAAAAAAATGTTACAGAAAAAATCCACATCACCCCTATGATCAGAAACATTGCTGGTTTGGTTACAATGGCATGATACCGTAGAGGAAAACAAATAGCAACTAGTCTGTCATAAGACAAAACAAGTAGTGTCAAAGACTGCGTGTTCATGAAGTGATATACAAAAAACATATATGCCAAACATGCATCATATGAAATGTCCTGGTGCTCGAATAAAAATGTGTCAATGACTTTTGGAATCAAAGCTGAGCTTCCACACAGATCAGAAAACGCCAGATGAAAAACAGCAATGTATTTGACTGTGTGAAGTCTGCGGGCCAAATAAATGATACACATGATAAATGAATTCCCTAAAACAGTCACAACATACACTAAAAACAAGAACACATAGTAATATTTTGCATGTGGAATATTAAAAAAGCCATTTATGAAAAAGTTTGCAGGACGAACAAAGGTCACATTTGCAGAGGAGTTTGACTGCATGGAGCTCATGATAACTGCTGTCTGGATTTTTCCTTCACCTGTGATGAAGAACTGTTACAGAAATACACTCATTAAAAGAGAATATTCAAATAATTATTTAATATCACATGTTTAGATGTTCTTTGATATAATCTTTTGATTGAATAATAAAATAACCCTTTCAGTAAAATCATTAGAGAGAAATAGAGGAAACACATACGCTACCTTCTCCAAACTGGTACCATCTCATTAATTTACCAGACATCAGCAAATATATAGTTAGATTATCCTCTTGAGTTTGGACAGAGGTGTGTCTAGAGCATTTTAAATGGCAGGAGGGTGATGGGCTAAACTAAGATTGACAGCTTTTTAGTGGTTATGAACACTCTTTGCAAGCTTTCTAGTCTATAATCCAATTAAAATGTAGGACTTTGTTTTTCGGCCACACACACATTGCAAAGCTTCGGCAATAATGTATGTTATACATTATTACAATATAACACAGTATTTATAATTTAAGCACTTAATTAAAATAAGTAGACTATTAATTAAATAACTAGAGAAGGCTGACTATAATCAGCTTGCTTCCATTTATTGAGATAAGCCTAATCCTCACCTGAATTAGAAAAAAAGCTCTTCTGGTCTTCAGTGATGCGAAGACAATGTCTGAGCGTGTTCACATAATATCAGAGCAAGAGCAGGGCCAATTAAAAAAAAACAAGCTTTTTTTATTTAAAAGCAAACGTCCAGTTTTGTGTGAGTGAAGGAAATCCACTTACGAGTGGAGAAATTCGTCCTTGCGCATTACATGGATCAAGTAATATTATGAACTCTCAATATTTGTCATACATCATGCTAATGAAACCACCTAAAATTAAGTATAAAGAGGAGAAGAAAGCGGCACTATAGGCAGCTGCACATGCCAGGATCCACCATTGCAAGATGCATTTAGAATTTTACTAAAAATAAGATTATAGCAAGACATGTGGTGGGAGGTGGGTGCCTTGGGGGCCAGAAAAATTTAAGAGGGGTCTGGTGCCACCCCTGGCCATCACTAAGACATGCCTCTGAGTCAGGAACCATCTTCTTCTCTCTACAGACATAAGGCTAATGGGGCAGGAGTAATGTAAATTTATACAGGCATGGAAAACTCAGCATTGCTATATTCCACAGAGCGCCACTGTTAGTAACTTAGGTACCATGGGTGAATTGGAGTAAGCCCATAGAACACAATGTATTTTTGTAAAGAATAAATATGCACCCTTCTCATTTATGAGGTGGTAAAACATAGCAAGAGCATTATTACTCTGAATATATTATGACAATCAGAACAACAGCATGTAATGATTAAATAGCCAAATAATAATAATAATAACAATTACTATAACTTACATTCCAGACACAGTTACGTTGTCTAGTTTTATGGCATCACCAAAAATAGTTCAGAACAAAGCCAAAGTGATGACATAATTTTCTCATTTATGTTTGCTCATTCAAGTTTACAATTGGCTGCACCCACTCTGTGGATAGTGGTTTTAGTGAACGAATCTGTGAATTAACAAGTCGGTTGAGTGAACGAAGACTCATTCATAAAAAAACAACCACTTGCCAAGTTACTTATTTGTCAGAATGTTTAAAAACCCCCTATGGTGATAAATATAATTTTAACTTTGATTGCATCTCTGTTTTCAATATGCTTAAAGATAACCCATGTAATAATTCATCAGTCAACTTGTGTTTTCTCCTTAAAACTCAAATGTCTCAAAAACATGGTTTGAAACAGACCCTTTTTTTCATACTGTCTAAAATACATAACAAATACCATGAATTAACCAGGCAAGACTTTTTATATTATCTCAAAAGGTCAGGTCTTTATTTGCAATGTCTCTTTGGAGTGTTGAGCAATGTAGTTAATCACAGATACGGTTGATTGTTGGTTTCATGAACGCAATGGCCAATCAGATTTGTCCCTTATAGCACACATATGTCTGCAAGATGTCTGTTAAAGTTTGCTTATCAGATGTTTGTACACAGCAGACGCTTTTCAAATGAAGCATCTGCTGTGTACAAACATCTGATACACGTCTTTAAGATGTCAGTTTTACATACATTCTAAATCATAAACATCTTTTCTCTAAAAGTCATATAATAAAAAAAAGACATTTGATAGGAAAGAATCCTATAGACGTATAACAGATTAAACATTCTTGAAAATATGTCTTGCAGACATCAAACAGACGTCTCTGTGATGAATGTGTGCTGTCAGGGGTTTAAGTTAATTCACATACTCATCACTCAAAATGCCAGAGCTTTGTTCAATGCTGAGTTCTGCACGCTTGCTAATCTTCTTTTTATAACAAACAAAGTGGGGACATAAATAGGGGAATAATTGTGCAGCATAGAGCTTCTGTGAAGAACTTTTTGAGATCTCGATGAGCAAAGATGAGTGACAGCTGCTCCTCAAATAACAAAGTGCTGCAGAGTTTAGGTTCAACTTGCCCTATCACACCTGCCAGGATGTTTCTAGTAAGCCTAATAATCTTATTTGGGGTTGGATATAAACTCTGCAGGACAATAGCCCTCAGGGAGCAGGATTAGACATCTTTGATGATATTTTTAAAAATTCCACAAACAACATTATTAAAGGTCCCCTTCTTCGTGATTCCATGTTTTAAACTTTAGTTAGTGTGTAATGTTGTTGTTAGAGTATAAATAATATCTGTAAAATTCTAAAGCTCAAAGTTCAATGCCAAGCGAGATATTTGATTTAACAGAATTCGCCTACAAAAAACGACCCGTTTGGACTAAAGCCCTCTAGTTCCTGTAGTAATGACGTCACTAAAACAGTTTTTTTGACTAACCACCGCCCACATGAATTCACAAACAGGGGGCGTGGCCTTGTTACCCTCCGACGGAGAAGAAGGAAGAGCTGTTTGTTTTTGTCACCATGTCATTGAAACGCTGTTTTTTTCATCTCTGAGTCCAATCACCTTTGTTTGGGCTTCCCAGGAACGCTGTACTTTGAGATTAATGGTTACAATTTATGTTTAACTCGGTTCCCGAAAATTATAATGCACATGTAAAACTATGTGCAGCTCATTTTGCTGAGGACAGCTTGCTGAGGACAACTTTCTCAATCTCAATCAGTTTAATGCTGGATTTGCACAAAGATTATTCTTGAAAGATGGAGCAGTTCCCTCTTTGTCTGGAGAAGGCATTGTTTTGTGGACCACAACCGGTAAGTGTATTTTATTATTTAAGTTGGTGCGTTTAACAGTTTCTGTAACTTATTACACAAAGGGCAACGCTGTTTAGCTTTGTTAACTAGATGTTAGGGCTGTGACAAAAAGCAAATGCAATTTTCATGCGGATCTCGTCAGTAAAAACGCTCCTGTGACTGTAAATACATCTCCAGCACGTGCGTTCTAGCCCAATCACGTTACCAGGAGGGGAGCCTGCTCTCAGCTACTGTCAAATCACAACACAGGAACCGCTGGCCCAATCAGAACTCGTTACGTATTTCTGAAGGAGAGGCTTCATAGAACAAGGAAGTCATCAGCCCGTTTTTGTGACAGTGAAAACAGCAGTATACAGATAGGTGAATTGTGTGAAAAATACTGTGTTAACAGTAACATGAACACATGTTATATTGCACATTGTAAACACAATCAAAGCTTCAAAAAAACGCGTAAAACGGGACCTTTAAGTATTATTAGTAAGGGAAATCAGGCAGGGGTGCTTCATTGAACCAGATACCGAAGCAGTCACAAAGCTTTTTACTTCTTAGATTGTGTACTTATGGCTCCTGTACATTGTAAATATTCTTACACAAGCATCAGAGCTTCTATAAACTTTGTATTGCTTTTCCACAATCAGTTTGAAATATTACTATTGCTGAAAACATATGAATGAGATCGTACACAATAATTTGCCACCGATTCAATCATCAAAACATACAAAAGCTTGGAGTTCCCATGAGATTTGTGTTGGAACTGAGTGTTCAAAATAGTACCTTATTCTAACGTTCTAATAGATCTGCTACTGATTCTGACTGATCGCACTCAGAACCATTCAGACTAAATTTGAAAAACGTGTAGATTAATGTGTGACATTTGTTTTTTAATAGTATCTTAACAGTCAATGCTCTTATCAGCTTAAAACCTATGTTAAACTGAGATAACCAATTGAACAACCATTGATGGCATTTAAGATTATTTTCGTCAAGAAAAAAAAAACAGACCAAAGCTAAAAACCTACATACAAATCCACACTGCATGTATATGTTGAACGTAAAAAGTAACTAAAAGTGTACTGTATTTTTAACAGTGTTTATTTATTGTGGAAAACTTTGTGTTTTTTGTTTAAAATAATTTTTTTAATTTGGTTGTGCATTATAAAAGTTACATACCTATATAGGCCTGTGTGGTGTATCCTGCATTTCTAGCATGTAGATAATATCTGGAATGTGACTGTGTTATAAGGTTTATATGCAAAAACTGTTGTACAGGATTGTACTGAGCATTTTTTTTTGCTAGCTTTATGTAGCAGTTCATCATATTTATATATTGCATTAATTTTGTTAAATAAGCAAGGTCAAATAAAATAATTACTTTTAATGAGTTTATTTTACTGAAGAACATTCAGGGCATTACATGGCCTAGAATCACAATATGATGTTAAGAAATAGTAACTGAATAAAACAATAAACATATTGCACATACACAATCTGTACAAGAAGAAAAAGGTACTGACAAATATAACTACTAATCATTCAATTGATTAAATGCAAATGTAGGGTAAAAGGGGTGTAATGTTTATCTAAAACGATTAAATGCATGTGAATACTGCATAAAAAAATAAATAAAGCTATTTAGATTTTGTTAGTTTTTTTCTTTTTTACAAAGAAAGGAATCAAGAAAAAAAATTATCATTGTCTTTCAAGCACAAAAGTGTTAAACATATTTGGTCTGTTTACACAGTATCTGTTGAAACTACAAACAGCTGATGAAATTAAACCTGCAATTATTTTTAATTTCTCCTACTGCATTTTATTCTTCTTTCTGTAGTTATGTTATCTTTGCTGCGTTTGTACAGTTCTTTTATGGACTGCATGACCTCCTCTGTCTTTAGAGTGTATATGATGGGATTCAGCATAGGGGGCATTGTCTGTGTCAGGGAATTGTTAATTATCCGGGTGTCAGGATCAAAAGGTGTTTTTAGGGATGCAATATTATTGCTTAAAATTGGAATATAAAAAATTGCCACCAATATGAGATGTGAGCTGCAGGTTTTCATGGCTTTGATCCGGTCAACACCATGAGCAATCTTAAGCAGAGCCAGAGCAATGCAGAAATATGAAATGAAGATCAATATCAGTGGCATGAAAATAAGCAGACTACTGCCTATTCTTCCCATCAAAATATTCATAGAATTATCATTACAGGCTAAACTATAGACAGGGCGATAATCACAAAAATAACTATCAAGCACATTAGATCCACAAAAGGAGAGACTATTCACCAAACCTACAAATACAGAAAAAAATATCATAGAAAAGCTCCACATCACCCCTATGATCAGAAACATTGCTGGTTTGGTTACAATGGCATGGTACTGTAGAGGAAAACAAATAGCAACTAGTCTGTCATAAGACAAGACAAGTAGTGTTAAAGACTGCAGATTCATGAAATGAAATACAAAAAACATATTTGCCAAACATGCATCATATGAAATGTCCTGGTGCTTGAATAAAAATGTGTCAATGACTTTTGGAATCAAAGCTGAGCTTCCACACAGATCAGAAAAAGCCAGATGGAAAACAGCAATGTATTTGGCTGTGTGAAGTCTGCGGGCCAAATAAATGATACACATGATAAATGAATTCCCTAAAACAGTCACAACATACACTAAAGACAAGAACGCATAGTAGTATTTTGCATGTGGGATATTAAAAAAGCCATTGATAAAAAAAGTTGCAGGACGAACAAAGGTCACATTTGCAGAGGAGTCTGACTGTATGGAGCTCATGATAACTGCTCTCTGGATTTTTGTGTCACCTGTGATAAAGAAATGTTGTAGAATTGCACTCAATAACAGAAAATATTCAAATTAATATTTTCATTTCCAGTTAAATTGAACGAACAAGCAAAAATATTTAGATGTTCATTAACATAATCATTCTAATAATAAAAAATGTTATTCAAGTAAAATGACTAGTGAGAAAAGTAAGATATGTGGCTTGTACTCCACCTTTTCCAAACAAGCTCATCTCATCATTCTACTAGCCATCAGACAAATTTATATGATTCTCTCGAGCCCGGACCTTTGGTTAATGGAGCTACCCTTTTTCCCTATAGACTTGAGGTTAAGGGGGCAGAAGTTTATTTATTTATTTTTGTTTGTTTGTTTTTACGACACTAACAAAATCACTTTTGTGTTACATAGAGCCATAATCCTCTTTTAATATACAGAACATTCATTTATAAGATGCAATGACAGAACAAGAGTAGCTTGTCAGTTATCAGTGCACAGCCTGATATGGACTGGATTAATTACATATTGTAAAAACTTAGTTAAAAGTTCTAAATGTGTTATTATTTACATATGATATGATCTAATTTTTGGAAACTGACCAAATCAGTTTATGGTCAAAAAAAGAAAAAACTCTACCAATCTACCTGATTATTTTAAATTAAATTAGATTAATTAAAGATAAAGAGAATATTGTACATGCTTTTAGCAGATATTTTATTTCTGCAGAAGTAACCCACGATGATAATTTAAGGGTACATGAAAAAATCCCATTTTAGCTACACAAGTTCATAAAGTTCTATCAAATTTGGATATAAAAAAATCAGCAGGGTCTGATCAAATAGAACCTTATTTTTCTTTCTTATTCGTTTTCGCTAATCGTGGATTCTGAATGCATTGCCATAGATTTTTCTTATGATTCAGTTTTTCGTTTGGACTTTTTACACAAACTTCTCATGGGGGCAGGCTTAACAGTGATCTACTCTGATTGGATAGTGAGTTTTTGATGGACAGATGCTCTCTGACCGAGAAGTACATACATCACTCAGTGGCATGCATATTGGAAAGCTCTCACGGTGATTAAATCTGATTAAAAAAAGTGTTCATTTATTATAATTTTACTGACACTATTTAGAGTATTTTATTTTTAAAAACTATCTTAGGATACAAATGTCTTCAAGAATGTGTTGTTGTCATATATAGGCAGGCCAGTGAGTTATATCCATCTTTTGTTTATCATCTAGTTTCTTGTCTGTTATTATTTACTAAGTGGGTTTATAGATGCAGAAAGCTGTTGTTTGTCATTATACTGAGCACTGTATATATTGTACTGGGCTTAGTCTGTGTAATTGCTTGTCACATTTATTGACTATATATTTTTTGTTAAATTAATGTGGCCCAATAAATTTATTTAGTTCACTGAAGAACAAGCCATTACATAGTCTGGGCTCACTCTCATGAAATCAAGTTGAAACCCTTAAAGCCACTGTTTCACAAATTGAGGGTCAGTCAGCAGAGCTCAAACAGATGCCATCTAATGATTCATTCAATATATATGGAGTGTGAAGTTTTTCAGTTCATGATGATAATAAACATGATGCAGAAGCATTTGTAAAACATTTGTTAAATTTTTTTGACCATTTACCTAAAATTATTTATATTCTAAGGTGATTTATTTGCTGAAATATTTTTAAAAGAAAAACTTAAAAATATTGAACTTAAATGAACTTAAAATATTTGTATATTGTTTTAAAACGAAGAAAGGAAACACAAAGCAACTTTACTAGGTTTCAGTCCTGTGGTCTAAACACATTTGGCATGTTTGCAACACAGTGTCTGTTACAACATCAAAAATGTAATATCAGTGAAGTTTCTTATATTAAATACTTCTTGAAGGATCACAGCTAATAAGCAGTACGATTATCATTGTTATTGTAATTATTGTTTTTATTTCTTAAATTTTACAAATGCATTTTATTCTTCTTTCTTGAGTTGTGTATACCTTATTGCGTTTGTACATTTCTTTTATGGACTGCATGACCTCCTCTGTCTTTAGAGTGTATATTATGGGATTTAACATAGATGGTATTACCTGTCTCAAAGAGTTGTTAATTATTCGGGTGTTTGGATCAATAGATGTTGTTAAGGCTGCAATATTATTGCTTATAAGTGGGAGATAACCGATTGCCACCAACATGAGATGTGAGGTGCAGGTTTTCATGGCCTTGATCCGGTCAGCACCATGAGCAATCTTAAGCAGAGCCAGAGCAATGCAGAAATATGAAATGATGATCAGTATAAGTGGTGTGCACATGAGGAGACCAAAGCTAATTTTTCCCATCAAAATATTTATAGAATTATCATTACAAGCTAGTTTATAGATAAGGCCTTGATCACAAAAATGACTATCAATCACATTAGATCTACAAAACGAGAGTCTATTCACCAAACCTACAAGTACAGAAAAAAAGGTAACAGAAAAACTCCAAATCACCCCTATGATCAGAAACATGGCTGGTTTGGTTACAATTGCATGATAGCGGAGAGGAAAACAAATAGCAACCAGTCTGTCATAAGCCAAGACAAGTAGTGTCAAAGACTGCAGATTCATGAAGTGATATACAAAAAACATATTTGCCAAACATGCATCATATGAAACAACCTGATGCTCAAATAAAAATGTGTCAATGACTTTTGGAATCAAAGCTGAGCTTCCACACAGATCAGAAAAGGCCAAATGGAAAACAGCAATGTATTTGGCTGTGTGAAGTCTGCGGGCCAAATACATGATACACATGATAAATGAATTCCCTAAAACAGTCACAACATACACTAAAGACAAGAACATATAGTAGTATTTCACATGTGGAACATTAGAAAAGCCTTTTATAAAGAATGTTGCAGGACGAACAAAGGTCACATTTGCAGAGGAGTTTGACTGCATGGAGCTCATGATAACGGCTGTCTGGCTTTTGTTTCACCTGCGATGAAGAACTGTTATAGAAATACACTCAGAATATTAAAGTAATCATTTAATTTCTAGTAACAATGCTTTATAGACAAAATGCTTAGAATTTCTTTGATATAATAATTTTGAACAAATAATAAAATTTGTCATTGCTGTAAAATAAGAGAGAAACAATATTTATACTTTACCTTCTCCAAAGCTGCCAGAATGACATTACTATACCAGCCATCAGATAGATTTATAATAGATCATGGCTTGGGCTTGGGACTTTAGTTGATGGAGCAACACTTCTTCTCCCCATAGACTTGTAAATGAAGGGGCATGCATATGAAAATGTAGCAAAATCTCAGCAATTATATAATAGAATAGAATAGGATAGACTGAGAGGTCTTTCCAGTCATGAGATATTCTACCAGTACTGCTACTGGAACCATTTCACTGTTTGTATAACAGCTTTGAATGTATAACAGGATTATAATGGGATTATAGTATCAGAAATCTGTTGTGGTCATTGTACTGAATGCTGTGTATATTATGTTCTTGGTTTGAGTAATTGTTTGTCATAGCATTTCACTAAATTCATTTAGTTAAACAAACAAGGCATAATATAATCAGTTGTTTCACTTAAGCACAAGCCTGCATAGACGCAGGAACATATTTTATCTGGGTGGTGCGGCTTGATGTTGCAGGGTGGGCCTGCTCGCATAAAAAAATACTATAGTAATTTATAGTATAGTACAGTATCCTGTCTATAATATATACTGTATGATACCTTTTACTATAGTATGGTTAAAAAACATTAAAGGAATTTACTATAAATTACTATAGTATTTTTGTGGTTGATTTTAAGCATAATCCAAATATTAAACTGCCCAAACGTGGCATGGTAAAAAGGCTTTGTAAACATTGACAACTCTCTGAACCAGTGTTGTTGAGCAGGGGTCACCATGCTCAATCATGGAGGGCCGTGTTCTGCAGAGTTTACCCCCAACCCTTATCAAACACACCTGAACCAGCTTATCAAGGTATTACAAGGTACAGTATATGAAACTTCCAGGCAGGTGTGTTCAGACAAGTTGGATGTATACTCTCCAAGTTTGGTGACTCTTGGTGTTGAGCATTATCAAATTTAGAAGCTGCAATAGGAAGCAAATCATGCAGTGATTGACAGCACTCTGATCCAATGGACAAAAGTTCTCTGATCCAAAAGTCATAAACCACAACAACAACATATAAAAACGAAATAATCGTTTAAATCGTAGTCATTTGTGGAAAATAAAAATTGTAGAAAAAAATCCAAGCCGTGCAAAAAAATGCAAACCTGTAATAAAGGATCTGAGATCACTCTCAAGAAAAAAAATCACCTGATCTCAAACAAATGTCATTCAAGACATCACTATATTAAATAATGGTTTAATTTCCAGTTAAAGAGCACTGATGAACAAAAACAGTTGGATAATCTTTGATAAAATCATACTGAACTAATACAAATAAAAGCAAACATTGGAGAAAAACCATTACAGAGAAACAGAAACATATGGTTTATACTTCATCTTCTCCAAACCTCCAACAATATTCATCATTCTACCAGCCATCAGACAAATTTATATTAGATCATGCTCTTGACCTTGGGATTTTAGTTCATGTATCAACCTAATAAAGAAGCTGATACTCAAAACAACAACATGATTGTGAATTATGGTCATATTTGAACAGTGAATGCAATGTTGACTAACTTATTTTAGGCACAATATTGCCAGTTACCTGGCCCAGTTTTGATCCATCAACGAAAACATTTCTGAATGAAGCTAGTAAACTCTCTGCGCAGTTCTTTGAAAGTCTGGGCCGGACTCGTCCATACAATGGAAGAGTTTGGCCTGTAAGACCTGTAAGACTGCCAAGGACTGGAGCGTTGTAGCTGCCTGTCCAGCAGATGAGTAGTTTTGTCCGGCAAGAGCTGAAGTAGTCCTACACAGCTTGCATGGGTGGGCAGCCTTTGCCTTTCAACCGATGGCTGAGGGTGGGCAGAGATACGCTGCCACAGACTCATCCAGGGGAGGCAGATTGTCATGCCCTTTTTCTTCAGCATCATTGACAGTCATGAGGGCGGACGAAGAAGAGGCACGGGAGCAAGCCAAGTAGGGGGCATGGCAAGACTTGGTGATCTTGTCATGGACCTCCAGGAGGAATGGTGAATTTCATTAATGGGGGGCCTGACTGCGTCCCAGCAATAACCCATCCAATGCTGTGGGTGGGCTCCTCAGGCAGGGACCATTCCAGACCCAGCTCTTTTACAGCCTTCGCCAGGATGCGAATAGTCCATGCCTGGGCTCGATGTGCTGGGCTGTGCAGATGGCAAGGGGGAGGGGTCAACGTATATGAGCCCCTACAGCTCTCCCACATCTGAAGACTCTAACGACATGCTGTCCATCAGGTCACACTCACTCTCTCCAAATGAGACTATGTCATAGTTACAACAGCCAAAAATAAAAACTAACATTGAATAGTTTGAGTCAATCTGCCCAACTACTGATCACCATAACGGTGATGTCAAACCAAACTATTATTTTCAATGAACCTTCAACATCTAAACCTCTGTTAATCTCAATAAGAACATTTGTTAATGTATGAGAGAAATAAAGTCAGTCTGGTTTATAAGAAGTGAAGCTGGTACTGCTGTTTTTTAGGTTATTTATAATGGTGCTTGACATCAAACAAAGTTTGGGTTTTCACTTTCAATAACTTCTGAGCAATGTAAGTCCATATCTATTGCGGTGGGAAGTTTTATTAGAATATTAAAAAATAATATTTTAACAATGTTATCAATACACTTTTTTCAGAATAGGGAACTTCTCTCATTTTGCTGACCACTTAGGCCACGTATATGAAGGTATATGAAACATCTACTGTATTTGAAGTAATGTACGATTACAATGACATCTGACATCCCTTTACTTTACTATGGTATTCTTATAAAACTTAAAAAAGCATGATAACTGTTACCCATAGTTTTCTAAGCATGTTAAATTCTCATAAAGTCAATCTTAGTTACATTAGGTACTTGATATGATACTGACCTGCAAAGAACCACCCTGTTCTGTAAAGGTAAAGCAAAAGAGAACATAATTATGAGGGTATCAACTAATATGGATGGTTAGCAAAGTTAACAGTGCAGGACTGGACATCTAGCTTAACAGTTACCTTTCATGAAACAAGAAAGCCTAACCGAACTCAGAAACACTGATTACCAACGTAGCCGATCAGCACGTATATTTAAACTATAAACAATAGAAATGTAGAAAGGTGAGTGATTTTGGAGAAGAAAAATATAATAAGATGGAACTTACGTTTATTGCTGTTTTACTCTGGCAGATCACGAAGATGGCAGTTCGTTTTTCCCCCTTCTTGTTACTTCAGGCACCAAGCAACGACCCAAAGTAACTCTTCTGATTGGCTGAAACTCTAATCTCTACACAGTCCCGCCCACTACGTCTACAGATGCACAACTCACTTTTGAACCAAATATCTCGGTGCAAAAGGGAGAACGCGTGAAACTTGTCACTTGAAAGTGAAAAACAGTGTTTGAGATTCGTCACAGCAGATTCAAGCAGCTGTAGTTGTGTACTTGTGTTTGTGTTAGAAAAATATACAAGACATTTCTGAGAAAATATTCTACAAGTGTGCAACTCTCATTGGATGAATTCACGTACTGGTTTGCGGATGTGCAAAATTTCTCCACAACTTCAAATTTCTTGATGCGGTTGTGTAAATGCATTTTGCACTATATTCACTGCAGCAATTGTATCAAAATGTGAGCATACAAGTTTCTTAATTTGTGATTTGTAGAATAGGATTTGTGCACCTGCAATGAAGAATTTGAGAAGGTGTAACTGTTGTGTTGTGTTTGTGGGAGAGAAAAAAAGTCACAGGTTTCAACTCTTAAAACATTTCTCTCTGTGACTTCAAATTTACTGATACACATGTGTGGCTTTTCTCTACAATCGCACTGTCACATGCGTTCAGTCATCTTGACTCAAATACCTTCTTACATGTACTTCTTGAACAGTGCTATCACTAGCAGACTTTCTCCAGGCACATTGCATAGACCTGGGTAACTGACATTAACATTTATTGTGTTTACATGAGAATTTTTAAAGGTGTCATATGATACTATTTTAAAGATCATTGTTTTGTGTGTTTGGTGTAACAGAATATGTTGACATACTTATATAATATTCAAAAAATTGTTTACTGTGTGCGTTCATAGATACAGAATGTTATTATATGGACTTACACTGTCTGTGTGTGATGGGGTTGTGTAACTGCTTGTAGGTATTGATTGTTATACTTCAGTTAAACACAGATTAATATAATGATTTAGTTCCCTGAAGCACATGCCTACATTACATGATCTGAGGTCTCAAGAAATTAAAAGCTGATTTAATTCACAACCTGTCTGAGGGCCACAATCAGCAGAACAAATGCCAGCTAATGATTCATTCAAGGTATCTATTCATAAGGATTAAAAAACATGATGCAGAATTTAAAACATTTGTTATATTGAAATAATTGTAAGGCAAATGTACTTTCATTTGACTTGTTAAAATTAAATCACTGAATAAAATTTTGAATATTTTTAAAGCTTTATTTTTTTTAGACGCTTGACTTAAATTACTTGTACAGTGTTTTGAATAAAAGAAGCAATTACATAAACTTCAATAAATGTTTCAGTATATTTTGTAAATGTACAACATCTACATACAGTATTTCATCAAGGAACTCTGTTTAATGAGATATTTGTTAAATGATCACAGCTGATGAAACAAAACTAAATATCTGTAGTCAAAGAGTTTCTTTCAGGCATGTAATGAAAGTCAACACCAATATTGTGCAAGGCAAAATCCACCTCCTGCTGTTTCACACACTGATCAGAAGATATGAGATGAAACCTGTATTTATTTTAACTTTATCCTTCTGCATTTCATTTTATTTTCTTTAGTTGTATTCACTTTGCTGCATTTGTACAGTTCTTTTATGGACTGCATGACCTCTTCTGTCTTTAGCGTGTATATGATGGGATTCAGCATTGGTGGTATTGTCTGAGTCAGAGAATTGTTAATTATCTGGAAGTTTGGATGCAAAGGTGTTGTTACAGATGCAAGGACATTGCACAAAACTGGGAGATAAAAAATAGTCACCAATATGAGATGTGAGGTGCAGGTTTTTATGGCCTTGATTCGGTCAGCACCGTGAGCAATCTTAAGCAGAGCCACAGAAATGCAGAAATATGAAATAATGATCAGTATGAGTGGTGTGCAAATCAGGAGCCCATAGGAAATTTTACCCATCAAAATATTTATGGAAATATCATTACAAGCTAGTGCACAGATAGGGGCATAATCACAAAAATAACTATTAAGTACATTAGACCTACAAAAAGATATTCTATTCAGCAAACCTACAAGTACAGAAAAAAATATCACAGACACAATCCACATCACCCCTACGATCAGAAACATTGCTGGTTTGGTTACAATGGCATGATACCGTAGAGGAAAACAAATGGCAACCAGTCTGTCATAAGCCAAAGCGAGTAGTGTCAAAGACTGCAGATTCATAAAATGATATACAAAAAACATATTTGTTAAACACGCTTCATAAGAAATGTCTTGGTGATCAAATAAAAACATGTCAATGATTTTTGGAATCAAAGCTGAGCTTCCACAAAGATCAGAAAGTGCCAGATGAAAAACAGCAATGTATTTGGCTGTGTGAAGTCTGCGGGCCAAATACATGATACACATGATAAATGAATTCCCCAAAACAGTTACAACATACACTAAAGACAAGAACACATAGTAGTATTTTGCATGTGGAATATTAGAAAAATCACTGATAAAAAATGTTGCAGGTCGAACAAAGGTCAAATCTGTTGAGGAGTTTGATTGCATGGAGCTCATGATAACTGCTCTCTGGCTTTTGTTTCACCTGTGATGAAGAACTGTTATAGAAATACACAAAATACCAGAATATTCCCATAATGATCTGATTTCCAATCACAATGATTAATGAATAAAAATTCTTAATGTTCTTTAACATTACTATTAAACTAATAATACATTGTTTACAGTCATTGTAGTAAAATATTAGAGAGAAACAGAGGAAACACATTGTGTATACTCTACCTTTCCTAAAGCAGCCAGAATGACATTTTCTAACAATCATCAGACATATTTATATTTGATCATGAGCTTGGGACTTTAGTTCATGCATCAACCCTTTTCCCTATAGACTTGAACAGGCTCGTCATAAAGGGCAGACTTTGGGGTGCTGGGAGAAGAGAACATAAAAATTTTATTAAATAAGTACATAGGCAATTATGGCATACTGTTATTTCATATAATGTATTGCATAATGTATTACAATGCAGAGGTGCAGATAACTGCCACTTTTTGTAATAAGTAATTAGTAGAATATCCTGCTATTTTAGAATAAATACAATTTTGCTATTTGCAGTGTAAATAGCATATTACTTAAAATACAGCTATTTTCACTTAGTCTAAATAGCATCTATCACTAAATAAATATGCTATTTTTACTCAGTGTAAATACTAAATTAGGTTTTATTAACAAAGTTCGGGAGGAGCATGTTCGGATAGACTCAATCAATGGTTAGATGTACAGTATATATACAGCAGTCTCACCTCAAATCATTGATAGTCTTGCAGCAGTTTGGTAACTTCTTAGGTCTCAGCTCTGCTACCATGTCTCAACAACTAAGCACAATTCATTGACAGTCTTGCAGCATCCCCCCACCACCCCTTCTCCACACTTTTAGTCCTTAAACATTTACATAGGGGGGAGTACTCTGGGTTCGAAATAGGCTTTATCACATGAACCCGAACCCCAACCCCCAAATATATAATGAATTTATATTTTTATGATCTAAATGAGAGTGTATTTTATATGTTGATATGTAGGCTACATATTAGTGTTCTAAGAATCTTCAGTAGTCTTACTGTACATCAGCACCCAATCCAGTTACATTTGCAAAATACCATGCTTTTAGACAAAAGCCCCTTTCACACTGCATGTTGGACCGGAAAATTGCCTGAATATCCTTGATCCCGGGTCGGGACCTAGTAACATTACCGGGTTCAGTCCTGGAACGAGCGCTGTGTGAACAAAAGCCAGAACTAATGCGTAAAGGGTGTGTCATAGTTATGACACACGTTATCGCGCAACTTTTTTACCAGGTGTTCTGAAGGCAGATTAGCATTCGGGATGAAAAAAATATGTGAAAACTGTAATGAAGCAGAGATCAGTTAGTTCCTCACTCTCTGCGCTGACGGACACATAATCCTTATACGCCATATTTCGTATGTCATTTCTGCCGTGACATTGCAGAAAATAAAAAACATCTCTAAAATACAATTCCGTGTTGCTCATTGTCACGTGTAGCTGTCGCGGGTGGTTAGGACAAAAACTACATGGAAAAGATACTTTTAATTGTGTAGCCTCACGTCTGTTTGGAACACACAGTGTTACAGTTTAATCACCCCCAAAAAAATATAAGAATAAAAATATTAATGCTAACAGATCTAATGATTGAATATGCAATTAGGGAAAGTAGAGAGAAGAGATCCAGTCTGGGGAGTAGCAGGAACAGTTGATTTGCATGGCAGACAAAGAGATCCAGATTTTATTAAATATTCATAATTGTTTTAATAAAAACAAACTACTCAGGGAAAAAAAATCTAAATATTCATCGTGTGACCATCTTTTGATTATTTTAACAAAAGCCTGAAAAGCCCAGAGGCTCACAAATTTCCTGCCCTCTCACCCTCTCCTGCTTCCTCATTCGCGGTCGTCTAGCGGTCCCTATGCTCGCCCTAACCCCACCATCCATGCGGTGCAAGCTCTATGGGACTGTATTCCCTCCTAGCTCCCTCCTCTCCACACTGCCCCTCTGTCCACTGGTTCCTCCGGGCTCCCTAATCCCTCCGGCTCAGCCTTGGTCTGTCGTCGACCATCCTGTGCCTCAGGACTCCACTCCTACGGCTGCATCTCGTCCCTCTGGCTCCTTCAGGTTCCTCCAAACCTTTGGCTCTTCTTCAGTCCTCTGTCTCTCCGGCTCAACCACGGCCATTCCATTGCCCTGGATCATCAGCTCTCCATTTCCAACTTGGGCTACACGGGGCCCTGACTGCATTGGTATATCAACTACCTCTGGTTTTTGGTTGTGCTGTTAGCCATGAGGAAGTTTGGACTGTTGATCCAGGGCAAACACTTGTGTGATTCTGGTGTATATTAACACTCAGGGTGGTAGATGAAATCATGTTCCTTTGTCCCTCTCAGTTAAAATCTTGTTCCGAGGGGAAACAGTATTCTGGCAGGGGCACCCCTTCTGTCTCAGGGGCAGGGCACAATTTGGCATCTGCTTCCAGACCTCCGGACTCTCCTTGTCTGGCCCCCAGGGTGAGACGAGAAGCAATTCAGAGGGATACAGTCTCTCAAGCAAGAGTTACCTCTGCTAGTTGCTATATGCCTTAAAGTGGCACCTTTTCGCTGCACAGTGTTCTTCCAGAAGCGGAGATCCACTGAGATGTCATGTTGGTTCAGTACTCTAAAAAGACCAGTGTTAATTTCGTTGACGAAGACTATGACGAAAAATATTCGTCAACTAACCTTTTTCACGGACGAAAACTAAATAAAAACTAAATAAAAAGTCAGATATGATGACGAAAAACGTGACGAAATATAACTGACACTTTAGTCAACGAATAAAAATTAGACGAAAATATATGGGAGGGACGAATGGAGAAGAGATCCAATCAGAGCGAATCTTTGAGGGTAGGTTGATCTATGCAGAAGCAGCCGAGCCATTTTAAAAAGTCGCGGCAAATGCAAGCGCCACAGCTAAACAAACGCAGCAGCAGTTACACAGAAAAGAGAACAAAGATGAGTTTGCAGAAATTCGCACAGTTTCGAGGACGTTTTCATAACAGTTAAGTTGTTTACACAGGGAACTACACTGCGACCTTTTGAAATGCCATTTGGACCCAAATTTTTATGGGGTCGTAAATGTATCACTGATTATTTTTGTACCTACTTATGTGTAATGCTATGTTTTAATATGAGCATTTATTAAAACAGAAATGTGTATTTTAAGAATACGTTTTATAACGTGCTCCGAGCATTCAACGCATCAAGTTGGCTTCAGCCCCGCGCTGCGGGAACGCTGAACTGAGCAGATGGTTACGCGCAACACTTAACCGAGATCTCCTTCAGGACATTTGCGTCCTCCTGCACCTGAACGAACAAATACAAATCGCATTTTAAATAAACATAAGAAAAAGAGCGAAAAGTGAAAAAGCTCAATTCAGCAGCGCGGTGTTCTGGTGTTCAGGGAGCAAGCAGAGACGCGTCTCAAAGTCTTCTTGCTTTTGTACCGA